>NW_024040152.1:17569257-17683307 GCF_014851395.1 Micropterus salmoides
GCATGTTCGTCACTGTTGCAAGTTTATCACCACAAGCTTGGCTTTCGGTTGGTTTCATCTTCTGGTATCATTTAACACTTCTCTGTACATTTTTATTTGCTATTCACATCACTTGTCACTGATTGATCGCTGCATTCCATCACATCAATTAAACGCTTTTGTGGCGCAGCAGAGATCAGCTGATTTTATTTACGGATCCTCCGTCTGCAGCTGCTTCAGGTGTAGCTGGTTTGAACGGCTGGACGTGCAGATTCTCTTTTCCTCTTCCTCCTTTAGTGTAGTTAAGTGACTTGTTTAAACAGACTCCCTACTCATTTTATACTTGTTACTGTCGTCTTTTTGGAGGTTTGCAACTCACCAATAAAGGAAAAAGCACTCGCAGAGATCTTTCAATTCAGTTTATTGATCAAAAGTTAACAAAATAATTTTCCGTTGCTTACTTTCAACATACGAATCAGAAAAATACTTTAAGTTTGTTTCCTACAACTTTTTGTTCAATAAACTATTTCACTCCTCTCTCATTCAAATATAAAAAGTGAGGATGACCTAATTAGGACGAGATGCGATCTGATACAATTTCCTAATACTTTTTATGTAACAGTTATTTGATACAAGAAAAAATAAAATAGATAACCTTGTCTATAACAACAATAAAAATAATAATAGGCTACCAATCAACTACTATGGCTTCAACAGGTGGCATTTTATGGGAGGAATGAAGTGCTCAAATGTATCGGTATCACTTTAAGGGGACTGGTTTTGGTACTGGTATCGTAAAATTTTAAACGGTACCCAACCCTTCCTCTGGTGCACTACTGTGTCTTGTTGGACCAGTTGAAATGCATTTCTAGATATATTTTGCCATAAAATTATTTTTATAAATATACGAGGATCAAAGTAATTACTGAGATCAGATGACATTGATCATTTTGGCCAATCATATGGTAACATTTTTATATAGACACGTGCCTAATGGAGAGCATTTTCTCAGCTTTTCCCACAGCCATATGTAAACCTTCCTTCTCCTTCTTAATAGCTCTCAGTCACTTTTAACATTTCACGCCTGAAGGTCAACATCTCCTTTCGGCACGCCTAACATGTGCTAAAAATACAAGAGACTTCCTCATCTTACTTTGTAACTCTGCATGAGCTCTGTCTAATGGACTTGTGGACCTGTAGAGACAGTGCCTTGTCTTAACTAGAAAACCACTTCACTCCCTCGTCTTTGGAAAAACAAGTGTTCAGCCTCGTTCTCTGAAGCCCGTGTGGGAGCGACCTGCCTCCTCATGTAGGCACAATTTGAAGAAACCTTCCCAGGGGCAAAGAAACTCACCAATGTAGAAGAGTAGGACGGCCCAGACAGGAAGAGCCAGAGCCCTCAGGTAGCGCTCAGTGTGGGGATTCCACTTGAAACAAACCGCCAACAAGTAGCCAAAAACTAAAGTGAACACCTGAGAAGAAACAAAGTTAGCAAAATAATATTAAATGGGGTGGAGGGGTGCAATCACATAAAGGAACATGTTGCTCAGCAGATGCTTCTTCCACATACATTTTGTTTCATGACTTTCAAGAATTTCCGTGTTTAAGGCGTATACTTGTAAAGAAGGGCTCAGCAATAATTCAGTATTAACATTTCGCTCTCCAAATGGATGATTCAGAGCAGAATTTAATTAGGAACTCTTTTTGGGGAGTTGAAGCTATTAATCGGTTAGCCAATCGACAGAAAATGTATCAGGAGCTATTTTTATAATATTAATTATTTAAGCCAAACATTCCCTTATTCCAGCTTCTCAAATGGGAGAATAGACAGTTGTTCTTTGTTTTGTGTTGTGTGTGAATATCTTTTGGGTTTTTGGATCATCTTCAAATTTCTTGTTTAGCTTTGTTTGGCTCACTGGGCTTTAGGAAACTATGATGGGCATTTTTCACTATTTTACAGACAATTATTCTAATATAATTCTAAAAAATCTAATATAATGGATAATATCAATACAACACAGCTCACTGTACTGAACATCAATTTCCTAATTTTTAATGTGATTCTTTGCATACATTTACCATACAATATAGTTTTTGTTTTTTTTCATACCTGCTTTTCATCATACCTGCTGGCCGGCGCTATGAAGATCACTGGCCAGCAGGTATGACTATTATTGACTATTGACTGATTTTCAATTAGTCAATACTTCAACAATAAATATCACCATATCTAGAATTTGAAATAGTGTCTGCTACTATCTCATAATGTCATTAATAATGTGAGCACAACATGACAGAACATTATTTTTCCTAAACTTCTGCATATTTCAAAAACATTTAAGCACCTTGAGGTGACCAAACTGTACTTGCTCGCTGGGTTTCTCAGACCTCCATTAACCAACAGACTGGAGCTAACAATCTGCTGCTGTCTGGTAGGAAAGGATGAAATATGCTCCAGTCTGTGAACAGATGGTCACAAAGGTCTTCCTGGTTCCACACAAAGACATCTTTTGATGTGATTTAATATAGTGTCCTATTTATAGACAAGGGCCGTGTGTCATTCTACCTCTGCATTCAGAGAAAGGACAGGCTGTATGAAGAGGAACATCTAATGCAATTTGTATCTAGTCAAAGCGTGGCTGGGCTCAGGCCCCTGCAGCTGTTTTGGAATAATGAGGTATTGATTGATCAGACGCTGAAACTGGAGGAAAATTAGATCAGCTGAGACACAAGTTTAGGCATAAGTTCCAAGAAAAATACTCTCTGCACTGAGGTTAATGGAATAACCCATTATAAGACACTCCAAGGAAATGGAGTTTATACATTTTGCAGCTATTTGTCTGTTGAACTATTGATCGTTTATGTAATTATGTTCTTGTTATGTCCCCCTTTAACAATGTAACTTGTACACAATTCATGATCTAACTGTATCATCATTTATGGCACAGATTGTTATTTTATTATTTTTATTATTTTTATTTTTATAAATATACGAGGATCAAAGTAATTAATGAGATCAGATGACATTGATCATTTTGGCCAATCATATGGTAACATTTTTATAGTGATACCAAAACCAAAACATCTTTCCAAAACCAAAACATCTTTATCATGGAAGACCATGAAAACCAGCATCACACTGGAGAAGCTGGGAGCAGTAAACTTTAAATAATAAATTGAGCATCAAACTTTGCACACAATGTTCCATACAGTAAAACAATCGATATTGGAAGTAATTAATAATGCGATAATATTGTGATTGATTTCAGCCATTTGGTGTGACCGAGTTGGCAGAGCTGACCTCGCCCACCCAGTGGCTTCCACACACTGGGTGACACGGAGCAGCTTTTGTCATCATTACGGGGGGGGGGGCATTGTCCATTAACTCACCCACACAGCGTGGAAACAGTCCAGCGCGGCCCCGATTACCCCACATACGTGCCCGAGGATCACCTGCATGCCGATGACGCTCCAGAAAAGGTAGAGGAAGTAGAGCAGCGGCGCACCGGCCCCGATCACCAGCAGGACCGTGAGCCTCTCCAGCACCAACCTGCCCATCGCCTCCACCACGTAGTTCACACACCACACCGGAACCAGCAAGGTCCCCACTACGATGGGCGTCCCCGTTTCCTGCAGGCCGCTGAGCCACGAGCGGCCGAGCCGGGCCAGGGAGTACTTGAAGGGGTGGAGGAAGGTGCCGCAGAGCACTGCCCAGAGCAGCGGGCGGAGGAAGGCCTCCAGGATGAAGTAGACCAGGACAGCCGCTCCGCAGCAGATCGCCACAAAGATCATCGCCCCCGTGTTGTAGAAAGCCTGTTTGATGTTTTTGTCAAACTTTAGGGACGAGGGGTGGGTTAGCAGCTGGCTCACCATCCCGACGGCCGGCTGGACGCTCTCGGAGAAAAAGACAGAGTGAGGCCGCCCAGAGAGAGGGTTCTCCGGGGTAGACGCAGCGGCAGGGGCCGGCGCTGAGTCCTTCTCGTCTGCCATGTTCCCGGGCTCCGCTTCGGTAGTCTACCCGAGGGATCCGCGTGAGGGAGGAAAACACAGCATGACGTAGCACCTAGGCGAAATGCTGAAGGGCATTGTGGGCAATGTAGTTTTATAGCAAACACTTCCTGTATCCTATTTTATTTTTTATTTTAATTTCATATCATTCTCACTTTCATTTAATTTATGCTGTTGTTTGTTTGTTGTATTGTTTATTATTGTTATCACAATGTCTTATCATTGTTATTTTTATAATATATTATTATCTAAATGTGCACTGTTTCTTTTATCCAAACAAAGAAATAATGTTCTTGTTTTTCTTTTAAGATGTGGCGCTGCATCGTATATTATTTTAAAAGTATTATGTGTATAATTTTTCATTTCAGGATACTTTGGTGCCCCACATTGGTAGAATGCCATCTGAAAGATGCAATAATCACATTAAATGTTTACATAAAGCCACTTTAATAAATCAGGGCAATAACCAGTATTTTTGACATACTGAGGTTAAGAGTCCTGCATGTGTTTTTATGTGGTGTGATTAGAATAATGACTTTGCAGTTGGATTATGGTTACAGCCACTATTCGATCATTACAAGACACATTTTTATTTAAAGGGCATTACTTACTATTACTATTTAATTCTATTTAAATGATCTCCTATGACCTTACAATGCTGTCTGTTCATGCAAAGCAAATCACAGGATTCTCTTGTTTATATTGTTATTTCTTAAAAGGTTTATTGATAGTAAATACAAGCATGGCATATTGTTTCAGTGGGATATATTTTAACCATAGGTTTGAACACATCCACCCATTTTTAATACAGATCAAAAGGCTACTATAACAGCATTAGGGAAAAAATTAGTCCATGTCCAAGCAAACTTTTCTTTATGATCAACAGTTTGCTCCTGTTCAGTGTGTTACCGCTTGCATAGGCCATAGTAACTCATGTAGCAGCCGCTCTCTGTCTGTTAACTAATGTCACAGTGCCACAGTACTGATAAAGAAACCCGACAGCCACTCTGGTTGAAAAGAGGGAATGAGCCAAGTGTTTATCAGTGCCATACATAAACAGAAAAAGTAATGAAATTCTTTTACATGGTAAGTGCATACTGTAGGCAGTCCCTGGAAACTATATTTTGTGATGGTACGAACCACCAAATAAGTTGTCTTTTGTTTTTGCAAAGTTTAATACCCATATAAATATAACAGAGTAAAGGGACAGGAAGAGTGTGTGCAAACAGCTGTGAGCCGCTTGGTTTCTTTTGTCCTCAGAAAATCTTTTGTGTTTCAGCCAAGTTCAACATGAGGCACTGTCTTCTCATCACCAGTGAACAGTGGGTTTTTGAAATCATTCGCAGATTTCCCAATGCATGCAGTATTACAAAGACTTGTGAGGTTTATTTATTTATGTTTTTTTTTCTGGAAGCTATCATTGATACTGAAAATAACTGGCCTAAGCTAATAATACTAATCATTTATCATACCTCTCGTTTTGTACTGACACCAGTACATGACATCTAGGTTTAATACTTTTTCAAGATCCTCTGAATGAGTTCAGAATAACTGTACATACTCTATCGTGTTTAGTAAATCTAATATAGTGTCTCTTTGTGCAAAATGCACACTAGAATGTGGCATCAGACAAAAATGGCAACTTTCTTATTATTGCTGCTTCATATTCTCTTCCCTCTTTTTTCCACTATGTGCCCTGCTGTGCTTCATTATGGCGTTCCCATTAGTAAATAGAAGGTGAGTGCTACTATGAGCAGTAAGCAGAGGGGAGAGTTGAAGGTCTGGTAGGCTGTAGAAGGCATGAAGATGTCCTCATACTTATAGATACTGATCATGTGGTCGCTGACGGGTGGACTGTCGATGTCATGCCTCGTGATAGAACCTGTTCGAAAAGGTAAGACAGTATAAGACGATGATGACAGGAAAAAAACACACAAAGACTGACTTCATGCTAAAGCTTGATCGATCACCTTGTATGGCAGGTCCCCATGCAAACAGGTAATACCATGACAGGTGTAAGTCCACAAGCGTTTCCTCTCTGGGGACGTATAACGGCCGTTTAAAACGGCAGGTCACACGGTTGCTATCAAAAATGCCTTCTTCGTCTCTAGCCGGGTTCCTCTTAATCTCCTTGGCCCACTGGCCGACATTGTAGAAGTGATGAATCCGTACACGTCCATTATCGTCATGGACACAGCCCATGACATCGTCTCCTCCCTGAGGAATAAGGAGGGAACAGTAATAAAGAGGTTTATTCCAAACTGCTACATATTCATTTATTTTTAAAAAACAGTAAGATTCTAATACAACTGGATGTCAAATTCATCTACAGCTGGCAGATATGTCAAAGTTCATTCTTGGAAGAACAAGTTTGTAAGTAGTTTGAACTGTTAGTTTAAAATTGTAGCAGTCACACAAAAAATGATAAATATCAATATGGTGCCCGCCCGGGCTTCACTAAGGGGGTCTAAACATTTGATTGCATTTATAATGTTTGTAAATGCCGATTGGTACAATGTTTCAACAAAACAGTTTTTTCTCTCTCATGAAGAACACATGCAATGCCAAATAAATAACTAAAATGGTTTTGTTTCAATTGTATTACTTAAATGCCAGTGTACATTTAACTCCTTAAAACAGTGTTCCCAAACCGTTAAGGTTGTGTCCCCCTAAATGAGGCAATGTTTTGTTAGCACAGGTTATGGCTTCAGTATCAACATGAATTGTGACCTGTTCCACCAAAGACTGAAGTTTCAGAAAAAGGCAAAAAAAAAAAGAGAGAGAGAAAAGTCTGAAGATGTTATTTTGTAATAGAAATTAATTATGCCTTTAATCATCTTGTAAGCACTCATATTTACACTGTTTTAAGATATGATACATTATGTGTTTATCATTAAATGTCTTACCATACTATGTATAAAGCTTTTTACATTACTGCCAAAAATTTAAAAGAAGATTATGTAAATTAAGGACAACTGCTTTTGGAATAAAAGCCTTCAAATTTTATTTTTGTGTCGATAATTATTTGGTTTCATAAATAACTGACTGCAAGATCTTGAAACAATGCACCAATGTGTTTAATTATAGATTGTGTCACTTGATCTGATACAACAAAAAAAGTAATTTATAAGCAAATTAAAAAAAACATTAGTTGTGCTAGAAAATAACACAAACATGTATTGTACTGTCCAAAACTACACTCAGGAAAACAAAGTCAGAGAGGTTGTCCAACTGCTCACCATTTTCTTGTCAGAGGAGAAACCTACAGCCACCCAGCCGTCTGTGTCTGCACTCATCTCATACTCCACATCTGTCCCGATGCGACGATAACTCAGAAAGTAGTCACACGTCTCTGCATCACACCCTGGCTTCCCATATCTGTATATAGACAAATTAATGTCACCACTCACGCTCACTCACAGTCACTTGAGAAGTTGAGTTTCACACTGTTCACAATATCATAATAATATTTATGCCAAACTACGGCACTTTTCTAAATGAATTTCATCTAGGTTTCAGAGAAAAAGACTAGACAGTGTTCCGAGTCCAAGTTTAGCTCACAGCATCTAGGACAAAGTGGCCATGGGGAATATATCTGCACTGGAGCTCTACTTTCAGAACTAAGAGCTGGCAAAAGATTTATCCTTCTCTAACCTTATGCAGCCTTTGGTTACTCCACAGTCGGTTACTTTGATCTTGGCAAAGGGATCCACTGGTGGGGCGGTGGGGAATGGATATCCTGCGAAATGCAAAATCAGCACTCTGTTGGTTCCACACAAAAACAAGTGATGCTGTTTTTGAGGACAGTCAAAGGGCCAACTAGGGAGAGGCCATCTGGACTCTGTGTGTGTGTGTGTGTGTGTGTGTGTGTGTGTGTGTGTGTTTCATATTTTTATATCCCAGTGGGGACTTTAACCTGAATGCACACTAACCCATGGGGACTTCTAGGTTATGGTTAAGGGTAGGGTAAGGTTTATGGTTAGACATGTAGGGCTAGGGGTAGGAAAAGGGTCTAGGGAATGCATTATGTCCCTATGGGGATAGAGGAGTGTGTGTGTGTGTGAGAGAGAGAGAGAGAGAGAGAAGCCAGAGAGCGAGAGAGAGAGAAAGAGGGGGTGGGCAGCTACCACCGGGGAGCTGGCCTGGGTGCTGAAAAGCCTTGCACAGTGGAGACAGGTTGGATGCAGGACAAAAGAAACAGGTCATGTTCAGTTTCTGCTTACAGTCACAGACTTCTTCGATAAGCGTGTCTGTTATAAGTTTGTTGCGAAGGACATGTAAACAAAATCCACCAACTGGGAATCTTTAATAGGCCTCCAACGCTTACCGTCATCGCTCAGATATCTGGACTCCAGGAACTCGGAGGCGAAGGTGCTGTAGGAGTCCTTGTGAGGCTCCTGGTGTCCCGGCTCTCCGTGCTCCCCGTGGCCGGCCCGGAGCGCTCCCTCATCTGTGGGGCTCGACGCGACCCCCCACCATGCGCTGTGGATCAGCAGCACCAACAGCTGCACGAGCCTCCGCAGGAAAATCATGGCCGAAGAATGTTTGGTTTGTTTTATAGCGGAGATAAAAACGACTACACCGACTTGTAATCAAATCGGATCCTCATTATTGTTTGAATATCGGTATCTTCGTAGGCACCCATCGCAGCGTCACCAGGATCCTCTCCGCATCCTTATTGCCCGTTTGGCTGTTTATTCGCGGGGTTATGGGGGCGGGGATTCAGCGCCGATGACTGTGTGATTAAGAGGCTAATCCAACCGAAATTACCCAGATTTGTAATCTAACTCAGCTACATGCACATAATCCTCTATGAAATCCGAATCTAGATGCACACCAGAGGGGTTCAATCTTTACATATTTTTCAGTCCGAGTATTGGCCTGATGAGTGGTTTCGCCCGGTCTCCCTCTCTTCTCCTTCCTCAGTCAATCACAGTAACATCCAATGAGGAGCCGCTACGTGCTGTTAACAGGATCAATCAATTGGCCATTATGCCCCATAGTCAGAGAGAGAGAGGTACCCTACTTCTGCTCAGTTCACACACTATCTAGTGAGCAAAACGAAAGAATGGCTTAAATAAAATGAAAAAGAGAAATACTTTGTCATAGCCAAGGTCATGGCCTGGATTTCAAGCGTCTCCCTAATCATAGACGCACCATCAACACCCGGGACACCCAAAGTCTCTGAAATTACTGTTTGGATTTTTCATATTTTAGTAAGTTATATTATATCATTAAACTTTACAGGAAATGCTGTTTCCAGGCCTTCTCCACACTGCCAGGCATATTCTGTTTGGGAAATTATTTGTTGGTCTAAAAGCAGCAGCACATTAAAGTACTTAAATCAGCATCTATAAAACCCATCCAAAGACTTATTGCTTTGTTTAATTTATGCTATTTTTCTACTGCAATTTCTTGAATAAAAAAACTGTCTGTTTATTTTTATGCACTTCAGAATCTAGATGCAATTAAAGCATGTATAGAGGATGGTGCAGCCATGTGTGCACCCTCTGAGTGTATAATTTATTTGATAGTCTGGAGCTCAGCTTTAATTTGTGAATTTGGTCCACACTATCCCTGTGTTTAGGAACACTAAGCGACCCTGTGTATCTGTGGTATTCTGGTGAATTTCTAAGCATTTTGCATTGTTTCGACTATTTAAAAACATAAACATCATTAAAAACATCATCTAACCATCCTCACTCACACCCTTGAACTGTCACTCCATCATCTGTCTTGTTCAGTGGTCTTACACAGTACTGCCACTTGATGGTGATATAAAGCCACGGTTTGAACTTCATAGTCAGGTCGGTTTAGGGAGGAGCTTTTCAGGCCACTATCCATCTTTTTCACTTTTACTTTTCTCTGTTTTGCACCATGAAACACTACCACCTTTCAACTGATGCAGTGCAATATGTAATGTCTTGGATTCCTGTGGGTTAAATACTGTAGATGTCTCATTAACCTTTGTACAGGTGAAGGACAAATGACAAGCAAAGTTTTCCCTACATGTTTGTATGGACCTCAGTCTTATCACTATCTTATTGAGGAATAACCGCTGATTGAATCCTGTAGAAATATGTAGCATCTGTAGCCATTTGATAGATAACTCATGTGCCTCTTGTGGAATTAAACATTACAGAATTGCAAATGTATCTTCTGACTCATAACCACACATAAGGTTGAGAGTGAAATTAATATTTTTACACTTTATCTGTGTCCAGTCATCCTTCTCTGACTCCCTTGAGTCAATTAATTTAGTCGACACTCTCAGAACTGTAAAAGTTTAACACTGTTTGCAAGCTTAACAGAACATCTCAAAGGAATTTAAATTTGTATCAGAACCTTACAATCTATTGTGCAGACAGCAAACAATTATATTTAAAATATTAATATGCACTTTTATTTACAAAGTTTGGACTGAAAGTTTTGGTTAAATTAATACAATTACCTAAATTGATTAAATATATAATTGTTGTTAACAACTAACAAATTGTTCACATTTGTCCAGTATTTGGCTAAAAAGTGACCAAATTTTCAAAAATCCTGGGAGTCAAATTTGAGCAGGGACAGCAGGTGAGGGAAACACAAATAAGGCTGAGAAACTTTGCTTTTCATGTCTGTATCCTGTAGGTGCTGCTGGTGTTACACTCTGTTAAACAGACTGAACATGTAAATAGACAACAATGACTGTATTATATTTAGATTCACGGCTGATTGACAGTCATAATCTCTCACACACACACGCAGCCAAGCAATGTATTTTAAAAATCCAAAACACAGGAAGTCTGATAAATATCTGCACACATTTTGAAAGGAAACGATACAATAATAACACCCAAAACAATATGGCATGTGATGACTGTGTTTCACTATGCATGTTCCAGAATGTGTATGTGCAGGTTTTCATGTGCATCCTTGCTTTTAATTATTTTACATTGGAGACATGCGTACATGCCTTTGCAGAGCATCCAATCATGCATGTAAAACATGCCTGTTTTTTGTATCATGCATGTGCACATCGGTACGTGTGCGTGCATACAAGACTGCATGACCTTTAACCCTCTTCACACTCCTCTCTCTCTGCAGACACAAATCAACATGATCATTTGCTCCTCTTGTTCCACCCACTTATTCCTCATTTATCCCCCCCCCCCCTCTCTCTCTCTTTTCTCTCTCTCTCTCTCTCTCTCTCCTTCCCAATTACCATTCCATGTAGGGGGCAATGCTTGCTGGGTAATGAGGGACTCTGGGCATACCAATCTTATCTTAATAGCCTTAAAGGGGCACTCATTAACACAAACACTCACTCTGTCTCACACACACACATATCCACACACATCTGTACCCCCACATCATGCCTTAGAGAGAGATGGAGTGACAGAAAGAGAGAATGAGTGAGGGATTTGATGGAAGCAGTAGGAGAGAAAGAGAAAAGAAGGGGATGGTGGGAGAGAAGAGATGAGGAGAGGGTGAGGCAGGCAGGTGAGGGAGGGAGGGAAGGAGGGAGGGAGGGAAGGGAGCGGCGGTCTGGTAAATGTCAGCGCTGTGTCTCCTGGGCCTGAGAGACGAGTTAGTGACAGGAGAACAATGGCCACTGGATCCATTCAGAAACACAGCTGCTATGTGCATGCCTGGATATGTCTTCTGCTTAGCCATCAACAGGCACTTTTAAAGGCAGCGATAAACACATACACACACATAAACACACACCGCTAGAAAATACACAGCTGGTGGACATCCAGCCACTCGCTATTTGGACGTCCAAGCACACAAGGTAAGCCCTCGATGTTATGGGGCATCAGCAGCAATGTGGATGGCTTAGTCAGGACTGTCAGTCAATAACAGCCCCTGTAGACTGGTGAGGACTGGCCAGTTAAACATTCATCCTGCATACGCATATCTACTCTGCCACTGCTTTTCCTCTTCTCTCTGTCACCTTAAAGGATAAAGCTGGTGATTATCTATACCCCTCTTATTGTCAAGAACTCCTATGAAAGGACAAAAACCAACAATGAATATCCTAAAAGTATTGTTTGTGCCTTGTTTGAAGCCTGATATTGTTTTTTCCTCCTTTTGCAAAAGCTATTAAAAATGCATAAATGACAATGACAAAGAGTGACGTGTTTCTACATCAGGATAGACATGGGCATTGTCATTCGTTTCTGAATCAATCCCAAATATTACCCCACATGTTTCTCATTTATTTGTGTCACAGCGATGAGCTCCAGTTTGAGTTTTTCAAAGATCACAGAGTATTTGTCTTGAGAGGCACAACCCACATACTCGGTCCTGCTGCCATAAATACTCACTAGCGCACCAAGTGCATATGTATTTGTCGCCAACAAATGCACTATTTACATCTGTCTGAGCAACTTTTGTTTAAAAAGTGTGGCCACACTTTTTAGGAAATAAATTATAAAAATAATGAAACTATTTATTTGTTAGTTTTTTACTGTTTTTTCAGTTGGAATAGATGCGTTTGAGGCTCATTGGCACTGACAGGGCAGGGAAGTGAAAAATGTATTGCTGGTTTTGGTCTTTCAGTAGGATTTGTTGACAATAAATAAAATACAGAATAACTCTAGCCTTATTCTTTATCCAGATGTGCCTCCTCCTTACCTGTACGTCTCCTGTAATTAACAGTATCTCACCACTCCTCATTCCTTTTGTTCTGTTACTATTTGGTGGCTCATGGCCAACACTGTATGTGTAGTAGAATTGCAGAGGTGTCATTTTATCCCCTCATAGAGCTGCAGAAATAAACCTGCAGGTTTTATCTTATCTTGGCATCCAAACTCAGCGACCATACCTCCCACCTCATTCTCTATCGAAGGTGGCTAGATCGCTTATCGACTCAACCCCTCTTATAATGCCAAGCTATTACCTCCAACTCTCTCACACACACAAACAGTCATAAAGCAGGTTTGTGATCTAGCTCCAGGCCTCGCCACCCTCAAGGCTTCATTTAGGAGTTGTCACAAATCACTTTACTCACAGAGGACAGTAAACCCAATTGGCACCTCCACCCCACCCTTCCCACCTTCACACCCTCAGAGACACTAGACCCTCAATCTTTACTGGCGTGTGCTTATTACACTTACTGGGTAATTCTCTTTAACAGTGCAGTATGAACAAAAGCATGTCTGTCTTTGTCTTATTTGCATACATTCTTTGGTTTGTGCATTTTGTCTGCTGGGGTCTCTATGTGTACCAAGGGCTGAAAGGTTCCATTGTGCTGATGAAATGTTTGCTTTAGAGATAAGGCAGCACAGATGAGGCATCGATCAGCACTCATTAAACACCTCCAACTGTGGTGGCACACACACAAGCGCAGAGGCACACATTCACATGCATCACTCAGCCACATGAACATGTACAGCTGACAAACACAGAAACATTTATTTGAGCTCTGAATGTATTTGATCTCATTCCAGCCACTTATACATTGGTGTCCTGCCATGTGAGCAACTTTCAAGCTTGTATTGACAGCTGACTTAAAATGCTTGTTGTCAGTAGACTTATCCATTAAGCTGTGACACTGCTCTCTCTCCATATAGACACGCCGACTGGACAAGGCCTTAAGCAGTGATTATGGTGTTGGGCAGTGGGAGCTGGGGGCTGCACTGTCATTAGTCTGGTTAATCAGAGCCTTGCTTCAGGTTAAGCTCCGTAGCCTCAAGAGACAGGCTGATGAGCTGAGAGCCGTGCCCAG
This sequence comes from Micropterus salmoides, assembly GCF_014851395.1. NCBI lineage: Eukaryota > Metazoa > Chordata > Actinopteri > Centrarchiformes > Centrarchidae > Micropterus > Micropterus salmoides. Next base: position 17,582,960 of record NW_024040152.1, read on the forward strand.
CCTACAGTTCTCGGGTCTGGGCTCCAGCAGCTCCCCTGGCCCCTGCCTGCTCCAGCCAGTAATCTATAACTCTCCCCTCGAGCACAGCGCGGAGGCTCAGCCTCCTGGACAACACTGACACACGATGCATGGCAATGAGACACACACAGAATGACACACTGTCATACACACCTGTTCGCACACACCCACACTTCCCACTGATGCGGTGTTAGCAATCGTCACTGAGTTATGCTCCATCACACTTCAAAAACAAGTCCCTCTGAGTTTTAACAGTTAGCAGTGACCTTGACTTAATGGCCGTTGTGATTTGACATCTAAATGCTTAACTACCCCCGTCCATGGAGCGCAATAATAACCAGCTCAGCAGAATGTATAAGGTATAATGACCACAGGGACTATTGGGTTTTCAAACAGGAACTACCCAGACGCACACACTCTCATAAACAAACTAATTCCCATGGCACGGCAAGGGTCTCAGCTCAGCAGGGACCCTCAAGAGATGTGTATCGGAGCCAAGCCTGCCATTGGCCAGCCTTCTCTATCCCAGCATCCCCTGTGAGCTCATTAGCCCCAATCATAACCACTTCCCTATGTCTATATTACATGCTCCATCCATCGCCACCCTGCCACACACAAATTACACTCTCCATCAGGGTCAGACAGATAGTCTGTGACTGCATGCATGTGTGTATGTGTGTTTAAAGGACAAGGAAGGTCAGAGAGCCCCGTGAGCCCCCGACATTTCCCAGTGGACTTTGCAGACCCTAGTAGAGCAGAGAAAAGGGGACGGGAGTCAGCAGGAGAGGAGACGGCCGGGGGTGAAAAGTAGGTAGAAGGAGGTTAAGGAGTGTGTTTCCAGGTGATGAAGTTTCCAGGTTTCAGTTATGTATTTCTCTTATGTGCTGCTTGACCCAGATGGGCAGCAAGGGAGAAAGAGAGGAGGGAGGGGGAGGCAGAGAGAGATAAAGAAAGAGGCTTCTCATTTAAAAAATGAGTGTATGCTGCAGACACAGGAAGGACCCCAGAGGACCACAGAATGGGATGAGACAACAAAGAGCCCCATCATCAGTTTAGTGAATAGATCTGTCTATCTATCCCTTTTATCTCCCGCTGCTCTCTTTTTTTCACCATCTCTTCCTCTCTTAATCAGCCTCTCATTGTGCCATTAGCTGAACCTGTAGTCTTAATCAGAGGCTTGGCACAGACATCGTCGCTGTCCACTGCCCTTCTCACACACACACACACACACACACACTAAATAAACAGATTTTAATGCAATACCAATCATGTCATCTACTCAATGAGCCCTCATCCCCTCCCTCTTGTAGCCCACAGCCCAAACATAACACATGGGATGCCTGTCTCTCCCATCTATCAGTCAGCCAACACACTGCCAGTCTTAAAATATGTGTGTGCGCATGTGTGTGTCCACGGCTTTTTGGTGTGAATCCCGATGGGAGGGAGAGCGATTTTAACTCACTAACCCGAATCACCTCATATCCCAAATCTTTGCTGCATGAATACTGTACACACACACACACACACACACACACACACAAACACACTCTTATGCATGTCAGTGAGTGTGTATTGATAATGGCCATTAGCATATTTATGATCATTGCCAGCCTCTTATTGTTTGCACGCTCCATTAATCTTCATCTGCTGCCTGCCGACTGACAGCTCAATCTAACAGGCCATCACTGGGCACACACACACACACACACACACATTAAGATTGCATAGTTGTACATAAAGCATACTTGCATCAACAATTGAGGGGCATTGTCTCACATACGCAGACACACACACACATTCAGGCAGACAGCTTGATTGACATTCACCCCTGTGAGTGTAATCACCGGAGGTTATCCTCCCCAGCTTTGTCGGGGTCTGTTCTGCTTCTCCTGCGCAGCACTCTGGAGTCGTACCCACAGGCAAGAGTGAGTTCCTTCTGGTCCATAGGTAGGTGATGGTACCCCCTGATCAGGGTGTACCAAGCCAGTCTCTCTCTGCATGTCTGCAAGCAAACACACCCCAAAAAATGCACTGTTGTCTATTCCAACCCTCCACCCTCATCATTTAAGACCCCTTCCTGTGCTGGCCCTAAGCCAGTCCCCACAAAGAATACATCAAACACACCCCTCAGGCCAATGTCTGTAAAGAAACAAATACTCCTTGTTAGGGGAAAAAGCACAAAAAATAGAAAATTGTACCAGGTAAGAGTGCAGCAGAAACAGCCAGAGTGTTCAACTGTGTGTGTGTGTGTGTGTGTGTGCTCGTGTAATGCGCACTCAAATGTTAATGTGTTTGTTTAAAGCCAGAATGACTGACTGACTCACAGCTGATTACTGGGTGAATGAGTGCTGGAAGAGAGCCAAGTTCAATGGGAGGTCTGTTCTCCTGTTGCCTCTTCCCTTTATTCCTTCCCTTTTCTCCCCCACCTCTTCCCTTCTCCTCCTGCATTACCCTGCTGCTCCAGGAAAAGCAACCAGGGAGCCAGGATATCTGCCTGTGCATATACAGTATGTGTGTGTTGGTGTGTGTGTGTGTGTGTGTTTGTGTATAGACGTAATGTAAATTTAAGATAGCAGATGAAAGAAAAGCAGAAAGTTTACAATATAATTTAACTGCTATTCAGCATGTTGACATGTCTTAAAGGAATAGCTGTACATTTTGGGTGGGTGGTGATGGTACAGTGGATAAGACACATTCCTTTGGTGTGAGAGACCTGGGTTCAAATCCACTGTGAGAAATCCACCAATGTGTCCCTGAGCAAAACACTTAACCCATAGTTGCCTCCAGAGGCGTGCCAATCAGTAGCAAGTGTCTTATCTGTCCCAAGTCATTTTCAGTATGGAGCTGCAGTAGCAATTGCTACTAGCAAGTGTAATGTTTTTCACAATAAAAAATGTGAAAGACATGTCAATTGAAGCTACTTTTTCATTAATGTAGCGAGCTTGCTAGCTACATAGGAAAAGGGCATCATGCAATGCCTGTAGAATGGCAACAGTCAAACCTGCCCTTATTCTGCCCTGATTTGTTCACGTGTATTTCCAAGATGGTAACCCCTTTTTTCTAAGTGGACCCAAGTGCAGAACACAGACTAGGAGATAGTTGAAGATTCACAGGTTTATTGTTATTGGTACTGTTGCTGAAGGAAACATTCACAAGTTTCTAGATTTAGAGGCCCGAGCATTGCTACCACTGTGGCTAAAACAACAATGTGGCTGATGATTGATTGAAAATGGGTTCTGCAGGTAGACAAGGATGACACACACAAACACAGAGAGGCAAACAGGGGGGACATGGAAGACCCAGGAGAAATGTTGAACACAGGGGCACGGCAGTGGTCATGATGTGTTGCATATTCGAAGTGGAAATGGAGATTTGAGATTAAATTAGTGGTAATATTGGATTTTACCTCAGTGAGACTACCACAAATGGTGGCTTTGCAGCCAGTTTGTCACCAGTTTGCCACTAACGTTGCTCTATTTTTACTTTTGTTTGTTTTTCTGCATCTTGTGTTGTTTCTGACTGCATCAGTGCTAATGGACATTTGTTCATAACTTTACATTTGAAACAAGACTCCTTACATTTTTATGGACAAACCTACTGTGAATTAGATGACATGTGATGTATGAAATCTATGGACTCATTTATCTTTAATCTATAAGATTGTTTAAACCACAACACACAGGGTAGAACAAGTCGTAATGCTTCTCTTTTCCTGGGCCATAAAGCTATTTTTATAGAGGCTATCTATAATCTTCCACTATCACGGATTATAGAAGTTTTATTGTGATCTCCCAAAGAGAAAAGAGTTTTATGTAGCTTTAGTAAATCATTCCTTTCCTCTGTGATATCCGCTCCTAACACTGTTTGCTTGTGGGAGTATAAGAGGTGTGCAGTGTTAACATTTATGAGGTGTGAGCTAATATATTTGAATAGTTTATGGGAGCAGTAAAGAGTGAAATACATAATTTGCTAACATGTACCATGTAAAACAGCTCTTAAAGATGAGCTGTGAATACAAATGCAGATTTGCTATTGTTTAATCATATTCTATCATTCATGACCAGGAAGGCACTTTCTCCTCGCTACATTTACCCAACAGTAAAACTCCTCCTGTCTCTTGTGCAAAATGTGGAAATATTTGTAGAAGGAAGCCTATGTTATAATACACTAATGCATCTTCACCTTTTTATATACAGTCTATGATCTTCACGCATCACAGAAAAGCAAGGAATATAATCTTGTAAATTCAGATTTTTTTTATTTTTTAGGGGGGATGCTCCTTTCATTGATCACTGAACATGCACATTTTAATACATGCAAGAGAAATGTCATTTCGTAATGTTTTGTTTGATAGTTAAAATAACACATATTTCTGTGCTGTAAAATAGACATGTACCTATTGATTGGTTAAGATTACAGACACACACTGAACCTGTTTTTGCTGCTACTATATCCAAAGACTGCACACATTTCACAGTATTATACAAACTCATGTTGCACAAGTGGAACGAGTTACGGTACACATTTGGACTTTCCAATTTTTACTACTGCTGCACAAATACATATTTTTATACTTGTTTATATTTAGCCAAATGATTTTCTCCGATACTCCTGTTCTTACTTTTATTATTTCAGTTTAATAGATGGCAGACAGTAAGGACAGCAACCTAAGAATTTCATTGTACAGCGACAAAGCTTTGAATGCTGAATCAGAAATAAATAATAATCATAATCAGAAATGGTTGTAATGTTTATTTTCATTTATATTTTTCAGTAAAGTCTGTATTTTGTTTATATTGTTTTTAAAAGATGTTTTGTGCAGGCCTACCTAGCATTCATGGTGATTTATATATTTAATCTGTAAACTCATGACTAATTGATAGACTATACATAAAGCAAATCAGACATGACCCTGATGAAGGCAACATAACACTTTTGTGACCTGCTACATTACAGTAATTCAAAAGCAAACAACTCATTTTCTGATAAAGCTCTTATTGTAACTCTTTTACATGCCCCGCTGCTTCAGGAACTAAATGGAATGAGACTGTTTTGAGAGAAATGGTTTTGTTCCCGTTTTGTTTGTATTATATATTGTTTGAAAAATCCCAAACACCTTGTTTAAATGACTTCTAACAATCTAACAACCCTTTACACACCCCACCCTATTACATGTGGTGTGGGGACAGAGGACCCAAATGCAACGTTCGGAGGTAAGGAGGTTTATTGAGGGGAAAAGGGGTAGAGGGACTGGAGTAGAGAGAGAGGTGGATGATGGGGAAACAGGCATGGGCAACCGAGGAGACTGGGACCAGGGAGCCGGGAACACTGGGGCCGAGGAAGCGAGGGAGAACAGGGAGGACGCCGTGGGGAAGTCCGAGGAGGAGAGGACCAGTGGATGAGCCCAGCCGACTGAACGGAGGACGAGGGTGAGTGAACCTGGGAGGGAAACGGACAGAGACACGGGGTTAGGGATAACGGAGACAAAGCACAGGGAAAATGTGAGGAAACATGAAAGCCTGAACACAGAGCTGGCACCGGGTATGGAGCAACGACAATCAAGCAAGAGCGGTGTGGAGAACCGGGGTTGAAATACAGGCAGGGATGAGGTTGACTACTGGCAGGTGTGGCAGGCTGATGAGGTGCAGGTGCGGGTCGTTGACTGGGCTCAGGAGCAGAGGGAGAGAGAGCACAGAAAAAAAAAAAAAAAAGGGAGGCAGGCAGGGAACAGAAAACCAAGGAAAAAGCAGAATAACTGAAAAAGGAGAAAAAAAAACCCAGCCTCCCGGCGGCCTTCCAACTGGACGAGGCGGGGCTTGGCAGACGAACGTCGGGGGGAGGAAGTCGCACTGGGGTCCGGCTGGTGGGGGTCCAGGGTCCAAAACAAAACAGGGAATTCAGGGAGGGCTTCAGGACTGGGAAGGGTTAGGTGAATGGGCAGGGCTGAACTGAAGACCTAGGGCTAGACTGGGTGCCAGAGGGTAGAGCTGGGGAACCAGGGAGTATAGAGGGACCAGGGGGTTCGGGCGGCGGCCCAGGGAAGCCAGGGAGTTCAGGGGGGCGGCCCGAGGACAGGGCCGAGGAGCCGGGCGTGGCGACCTCTCCAGAGGCCGGGGGGGCCGGGCAGGGAGCCTTGGGGCGAGGAGCAGGGGTCGGGCGGCCCACCGGCGGGGCTGAAGCCGGTCGATCCGCCAACAAGGCATGGGGGCTAGCGGCCCTAAGGGGCAGGGGATCAGGGGCAGGCCGGGGGCCGGAGGCGCCAGCAGGCCGGGGATCAGGGGCAGGCCGGGGGCTAGGGGCGCTAGCAGGCATGGGGGCAGGCATGGGGGCAGGCTGGGGGCAGGCTGGGGGCAGGGGCCTGGCTAGACAGAAATGCTTCCCAGCCTGCAACTAGCAGGTTGGGTAGGAGACCACTGGGGGCTAGCGGGAGATGGAAAAATCTGGCCAGCCACGGCCTCTGAGAAACCTTTACCTGGCCAAAGGTCAAAAGCACCAGCTTGTAGCCTGTGTGACTCGAGCCCCTCCACTTTTCCTCCAACAGCTCCTTGCACAGCTGACTAGCTGCCTCCTGAAGGGCGGTTGCTGGGTTGGCTTGATTGTTCTGTTACGTGTGGTGTGGGGACAGAGGACCCAAATGCAACGTTCGGAGGTAAGGAGGTTTACTGAGGGAAAAAGGGGTAGAGGGACTGGAGTAGAGGGAGAGGTGGATGTCGGGGAAACACAGGCACCCGAGGAGACTGGGACCAGGGAGCCGGGGAACACTGGGGCCGAGGAAGCGAGGAGGCGAGGGAGAACAGGGAGGATGCCGTGGGGGAAGTCCGAGGAGGAGAGGACCAGTGGATGAGCCCAGCCGACTGAACGGAGGACGAGGGTGAGTGAACCTGGGAGGGAAACGGACAGAGACACGGGGTTAGGGATAACGGAGACAAAGCACAGGGAAAATGTGAGGAAACATGAAAGCCTGAACACAGAGCTGGCACGGGGTATGGAGCAACCAGGGTTGAAATACAGGCAGGGATGAGGTTGACTACTGGCAGGTGTGGCAGGCTGATGAGGTGCAGGTGCGGGTCGTTGGCTGAGAGAGCAGAGGGAGAGAGAGAGAGCACACGGGGGAGAAAACACAGGGAGGCAGGCAGGGAACAGAAAACCAAGGAAAAAGCAGAATAACTGATAAAAAGGAGAAAAAAAAACCCAGAACACTCACCGTCAGCCGGGCTGCCACCACAACACACCCACACGTTATATTTAAACCTGCATTACACACTCCATCCGCTGCTGTAAACACATTGTGTTAAAATTTTATTTACATTTCTTTGTTTCTGGGCAATGAGTCCATGACCTGGTTATGGAGCAGGACGAAATTCAGATTAATGTATTTACACTATTACTGTGTTTCTCTCATCATCAGCTTCATTTAGCCCATGATTAACTCCCAATCATAAGACATGATTAAAAGTCAGAGTAAAAATATTCCATACATATTTAATATTCCACTAACCAGCTCCCAAACTGCCAACAAAATAGATATACACCCATAACACGCACACACTCCCACATACATCTCTCCTTTCCTTGCCTGAAAACACACACTTAAACATTTCGCAGCTATCTCCCCCACACGCTGGTGCTGGCTAGGTGGAATTAGAAAACCAACCCCGCGGTCTCATTAATTAATTAAACACCATGTGCCACGGGCACCTGGGTACCGGTTATCGCTGCCACTCAGACACACCGTGATCTCAATAACCACCCCACCACAGGGCACTGAGAGAGGGGAGGCGGAGGGGTGGAAGAAAGGGAAGGGACATCGATTGCTTTTTTCATAACTTTAAGGAAAAGACCGTTTCTGTAAAGAGCAGGGGAAAACGGGAGGAGATGGAAAAGAGACTACAAACACCATCTTTCTGTGTAAAGTGGGACATTTTTACACTGAATGGAGCCTGATGAGTGTTTACTACTGTGTGTTTTCTTTCCCACCCTTATAGGCTCCACAGAGTCTTTTTATCATCTTGCCTAGTGGGGGCCCCTGAATCACTTTAGCAACACCCTCCTCATCATCTACTCTTACTACCTCTGCATCTGGAAACACTGCATTAACACACACACACACACACACACACACCTGCTTTTTGATTCTTGCCCTAGTAGAAATTTTCATTTCTAAAACTGTCTATAAATGTTTTCTATGGTAAATTTCTATGAGTTCCCCTAAAAGGTCAAAGAAATGTATACTCTGTATATCGTGTGCACTGGACACCTTATCTCTTGTTGAGCACCATGTATTCTTTTATAGAGTAAACTATCATAACGGGTTTCCAAAGCTAAAAGCTAGTAATATTTGTCAACCATAAAGAGCAAGGAAATCCATAATTACTTTTCCAACAAGAGTTAAATATGAAAATCACATGTATTGGGCTTGTCAGTTTAAAACAAGAACAAAGTGAATTTCATAGGTCATGGAGGTAATACAACATTTGGCACATTGTCTGTGCTGCAGAGTTCACTTAAAGCATGTCATTAATGTTACACACGTGTAGTCTTACAATACATTTTATGCTGAACTATTTTACTGCTTTAAAAGGTTTAATTTATGTTTTATGTGTTAGCTGTAGTGTGTCATAAAGGTTTTTAGTTTTTTTTTTGTGAGCTCACGAAAGAGATTTGTAAAAGAAAAAAAACCAACCTTAAAACGGCAATAACAAAAATTTACGTAGGACTTTTTGACTGAAGGTCCAAGCAGTGACAAATCAAACAACCCACAGCAAGTGTCACAGCTCTAAATATATTCAAACTGTGATTTTGTAGCCTATACAGATCTTGATTTTTGAGTGTGTAATTATATAATTACACACGAAAGTATTTGGCCCCCTTGAACTTTGACCTTTTGCCACATTGCAGGCTTCAAACATAAAGATATAAAACTGTAATTTTTTGTGAAGAACCAACAACAAGTGGGACACAATCATGAAGTGGAACAAAATTTATTGGATATTTCAAACTTTAATAAAAAACTGAAAAATTGGGTGTGCAAAATTATTCAGCCCCCTTAAGTTAATACTTTGTAGCGCCACCTTTTGCTGCGATTACAGCTGTAAGTCGCTATCAGTTTTGCACATCGAGAGACTGAAATTTTTGCCCATTCCTCCTTGCAAAACAGCGCAAGCTCAGTGAGGTTGGATGGAGAGCGTTTGAACAGCAGTTTTCAGTTCTTTCCACAGATTCTCGATTGGATTCAGGTCTGGACTTTGACTTGGCCATTCTAACACCTAGATATGTTTATTTGCGAACCATTCCAGTGTAGATTTTGCTTTATGTTTTGGATCATTGTCTTGTTGGAAGACAAATCTCCATCCCAGTCTCAGGTCTTTTGCAGACTCCATCAGGTTTTCTTCCAGAATGGTCCTGTATTTGGCTCCATCCATCTTCCCATCAATTTTAACCATCTTCCCTGTCCCTGCTGAAGAAAAGCAGGCCCAAACCATGATGCTGCCACCACCATGTTTGACAGTGGGGATGGTGTGTTCAGGGTGATGAGCTGTGTTGCCTTTACGCCAAACATAACATTTTGCATTGTTGCCAAAAAGTTCGATTTTGGTTTCATCTGACCAGAGCACCTTCTTCCACATGTTTGGTGTGTCTCCCAGGTGGCTTGTGGCAAACTTTAAACAAGACTTTTTATGGATATCTTTAAGAAATGGCTTTCTTCTTGCCACTCTTCCATAAAGGCCAGATTTGTGCAGTATACGACTGATTGTTGTCCTATGGACAGAGTCTCCCACCTCAGCTGTAGATCTCTGCAGTTCATCCAGAGTGATCATGGGCCTCTTGGCTGCATCTCTGATCAGTCTTCTTCTTGTATGAGCTGAAAGTTTAGAGGGACGGCCGGGTCTTCGTAGATTTGCAGTGGTCTGATACTCCTTCCATTTCAATATTATCGCTTGCACAGTGCTCCTTGGGATGTTTAAGGCTTGGGAAATCTTTTTGTATCCAAATCCGGCTTTAAACTTCTCCACAACAGTATCTCGGACCTGCCTGGTGTGTTCCTTGTTCTTCATGATGCTCTCTGCGCTTTAAACGGACCTCTGAGACTATCGTAGAGCAGGTGCATTTATACGGAGACTTGATTTCACACAGGTGGATTCTATTTATCATCATTAGTCATTTAGGTCAACATTGGATCATTCAGAGATCCTCACTGAACTTCTGGAGAGAGTTTGCTGCACTGAAAGTAAAGGGGCTGAATAATTTGCCCGCCCAATTTTTCAGTTTTTTATTTGTTAAAAAAGTTTGAAATATCCAATAAATTTCGTTCCACTTCATGATTGTGTCCCACTTGTTGTTGGTTCTTCACAAAAAATTACAGTTTTATATCTTTATGTTTGAAGCCTGAAATGTGGCAAAAGGTCGAAAAGTTCAAGGGGGCCGAATACTTTCGCAAGGCACTGTGTGTGTATATATATATATATATATATATATTCCACTCAATGTAATGGCCAATTTTTATTTTCAACATTTTCCAGGTCCCACCCCCTCATTCTATTCCTTTTATAATGCATAGTAACTGTGAGAAGTTTCATTCAGGTATATTAATATTTACTGGTAGCTCAATGGGCGTAATGTTTTTATATTTACTTTCATTGTGATAAAATGTTCTTTAATTCAAAATTTATCTACCAAAGTAAATTAAACCTTGAGTAAGTATTGTGTATTTTTTATATAATTTAACTGTTCTTTTTCATATTCTGATTTGTGTTATTATTTGGTTTAAATACTATGTAATCAGAATAATATTTTTGGGTTAGCACTATTGCAGCCCTAGTCAGTAGTATAGTTAACGGTGCAGGGTCGCAAAGGGGCTGGAGCCAATCCCAGCTGTCATTGGTGAACCCTGGACAGGTTGCCCGTTCATCACAGGGCTAACTCATAGAGACAAACAAGTCATACACACGTTCAGACCTAAGGGCAAAGAGTCACCAATTAACCTATGGATGTCTTTGGACAGTGGGAGGAAGCAGGAGAACATGAAGAGAACCCACACAGACACAGGGAGAACTTGCAAACTCCACAAAGAAAGGCCTGGGCCTGGATCTACAGAACCTCGCTGTGAGTTGACAGTGCTAACCACTGCACCACCAAGTCGCATCTGTGTGTCATGTTAATCTTAGTTATTCTCATTTTTAGCACCACCTACCAGTTATTTTCTGGTACAGTAAAGAACGACACTTCAAGAGAGGTCACTTAACAAGAGCTTCTTCTGCAGCTGTCGCTTCTATTTGTTGGAGCGCAGTGCGGACGTACACATTTAGGCTCTCAGAGCTTTCCACCGGGCTCGGTGATCTACAGTCTGAACATTTTCTGGTTTCGCCCCCAATTCCGAATGAACTGTCACATATGGTAAATGGGCTGTATTTGTATAGCACCTTTCTAGTCTTTTCGACCAGTCAAAGTGCTTTACACTACATCACATTCACCCACCTATGAGCAGAGACCCAACTGCTCATCAGAAACAGAAATTAACTCATTCACACACTGATGGCACAGCCACCAGGAGCAATTTCGGGTTCCCAACCTTCCTTTAAGGAGACGACCGTTCTACCCTGAGTCAAAGCCGCCCACTTATGCTACTTCAACACTTCCATAATTGAGGTCTATCTGGTTTACATGTGCATGTGTTTCGTCCACTTCATAAAAATCTGCAGCTACTCTGAGAGCTGGAGAGCTAGCCTACAACAAAACACACGTAGCTGGTTTTTAAGCTGCAATACAGTCATTCTCTGGACACTTATGAATACTGTGTTTATTAATAATTTATAAAGTAACTGTTAGCAGCTATGTGTCTTCTTTTTGAGGAGTTTTACATTATTCTAACTTGTGATATTAAAGTTAATATTACATGATATAATCGGAAAATGTTGAATATTGTAAAACTTTGTCAGTGTTGAGCTACCAGAAAAAATGATTAGAAAACATTAAAATTTTGTCAACTTAGTTTTTGTCACATTATTAACACATTTGGGGGGTGGGAAGATGAAAATTAGAAACTTTTTTTTTTTCTTTTGGCACTCTAATGTATACATGCACATACACACACACACAGTATATATACACGTTTTTTTTTCATTCTATTTCCAAATATCAAAAATACCAAGATCACAAACATAAACTGACTGATGTAAATCATTTCAATATTCCAAATGCTAAACCTTAGTATCCACTGTATTTCAAATCAAACCCAGGCCACCAGCACTAATTGGACCTGCAGGGACAAATCATTTTCAGTTCTGAAAACCAAGTGGTATCACTGTTGGTTTCTTTGCATTTCAGCTTTTTTAATTGACTATCTGAAGAAATATCTGAATCAATATGAGAAGTGGGAATTGAAAACTCAATGTATGTTAGCCACACATTTAAACAAACTGAAACAAATATCAGAATAATTTCTTATGAGACAGAAGGAAATTTGGCTGCCTATCATCTTGAAAAAGTCACAGTCAAGGCTATCCGTGACTAAAGAAGGCATTTCAATTCTTACACAATAAGGTTACAGCCCCCTAATAATTGAAAAAACGCACTTCAGTCTGTCTGTTGACCTCAGCTCACAGCAACAATGGACGTTTTGGGAAACTGGAACAGCATTTTTTCGGAGGGTGAGCATTATTCAATATATCCATAAATGTTTATATAATTTATATATATATTAAGATAAGAGCTAAGAAAACTCTGATGGCTCTAATTTAGTGTGTAGTTATGCATGATTCTCAACATGAGATCATGAGACCACATCATACATTTGTCTCACTCATTCTCCTTTATACTGTCCCAAAGGCAGCTTCCAAAAAACAGTCAAATTAACAAATTTTATGTCCGTCCTCTTTTTATTTCCCAAATTTCCATCATAAATGCCAATTTCTTCTTCATTTGAATTCAGTGAGAAAATTTTCCCGTTTTTTTCCCATTTGTGTCCACAGCAGAGATCGGAGACTTGATTGAGTCTGTAAAGCCATGGTCAGGACTGTCTCTTTGGGGTGTTTATGTTGGAGAAGGCCACATTATCCATTTTGGAGTGGGAGGTAAGAATCTAAAGTGTGACTTTATTTAAAAATAATGACACTGCATAGATGCAACTTTCCTTAAAAGTGTTACTCAGAAAACTAAACTATAGCAGGTTTATTTTACGGAAATATCATCTCTTTTATCACTTTCTTTCTTTATTTCCCTGTAATACCAAGATGAGAACACGGCACAGAAAGCCTGCCGCAGCTTCGTTCAGCAAATGGTTCCAAAGTCAAAAGGTGACCGTGTTCTGAAGAAGACCAGAATCTGCACACAGCACATTACGGAGATCAAAGTGCCTCCAGGAACTTGCATCAGGGTCAACAACAAGTACAACCTAGTTCCATCTCCACACGAGACAATGAGGAGCTGCTGCGAGACTTTTCTGCACCAGGAGTTCAAATACGACATTACACAATACACACAATACATTTGTTCGATACGGCCACGCTGTGTCTAACCAGGTAGGTTCAGAGAGTGACTGCGTGGTGTGATAAATATGAGATCTGTAGCCAATCAGCCTGTTGTTCAATGTTCCAGTCATTTATTTACTCTTTTTATTTTTAGATTCGCATTAAGAAAACAATTATGTGCATATCAATACAACTCAGACTCTGCAAATGATAAAGCAGCAACGGATGGAGACACAAATGTAAGATCTGCTGTGGTGCCTCTTATGTACATCTGTCACGCTGACTTTGTTAATGAGCAAAAATAAAACTCCTCCTTGCTGCTACTTTGTCTAAGATTGTTTTATTTAACAACTCAAAAAGGATGGCGCAACAGTAACAACATTTCCGTGCCTCCACACACACCCAACAAAATCCTTATCAAATTCCATTAAAGGCCAAAAAAATAAAAAACTTACCAACAAAGCAAACTCCGTAAGAGTCAGGAAACTATGTGTCCTCTTGTTTATTAAGACTTCAGGAATGTCAATAAGAGCATTTCTATACAGTAGCAGAGCTGAGGAGGCCAGCGCACAGACACAATGACCTTCTGCTATTCTCCTAGCTGATAATGACCCAGACAAAGACACACTGCCCATCAGCCAGACCTCTAATAAAGCCAAACACTCTCTATCATCTGCTAATAACCTCCACGCAGCAGCAAGAGTCATGGACAGGCCAGCATCTTCTGAATGCGAGGAGGGGAACAAAGCTCTGGGCGGACAGGAAGTAGTGAAAAGCATCCTGTTTATCGATTCTGGGACTGTGCACTGCCTGATGGCACATGGCGGTAACTACATTCTTCTTGTTCATCCCCCAAATACACAAAGACAAAGACTACTGTAGGAAAGCAAGAAAAATAAACCATACACAGTGCAAAACTCTAACAACTCTAACAATCAATCCTGTTGGTACGCTCATTTGCTAGGCTCTTGGTTGCTGCGCTGCTACACATGCAACATTACACGTACACGCGCGTACACACTTGCAGGGGTGGTATTTTTCCAGAGATAGGGTAGGTAAACTCGTTACTCTTTTCTTAATTGGTATAGAGATTCTGTCCTTTTTTCCTCTCAGCAACCCCTCCAGGGGAATGCTGATTGAGTGTCCTCATAATACCCCTGCCCCCCTGCACATATACACATACATTCTGTTAGAAGACATCCACTTCAACTCTGCACAGTGCACAGTTCAGTAAAGGATCATTTTTCTGTATGTTTCTGTATGTACCCATACAGCTGGTCTGAGAAGGCCTGAAGAGAGAATTTATCTTGTACCCTCCTCCTCCCAGCTTGTCCCATGTCCCTGCGGAGCTGCGGCTCCCTCACGAGCCTCTCCATGGCCTTAGAGAAGGCCTCTGCCGTGGGCTCGCACAGGAAGCCGGTCTCCCCGTCTGCCACGCTCTCCAAGGGACCCCCTGAGTTCACCGCGATAACAGGGCAGCAGCAGTACATGGCCTCTACAGGAACAATCCCAAAATGCTCTCTGCTCGGGGTGTACAGCACAGCACAGCTGCCCCGGAGCAGCGCCACCTTCAGTGAATCAGAGGGGGAGCGCAGGAAAGTGACACAGTTCTCCAAGTGGATCTGCGCTGCCAGCTCTTTCAGTTCAGTATAATGTTGAACATTCTCAGTAACTCGATCATCGTAGCCCCCCGCCATCACCAGGTGAATGCCTGCTCTTTGGCCTGGAGAAAGGGTGCTCCTCAGGGTTGCAAGAGCCTCCAGAGCCAGACCCAAATTCTTCTTTCTCTCGTATCGGTTCAGAGAGAGGAACAGACAGGAGGTTCCCTCAGGGAGAAGCCCTTCCAGGCCCTGTGCTTCAGTGGACGTCTGGTCAAAGGTACGCGTGTTGAGGGAGGGATACAGGACATCTGTCTGGACTCCTCTTAGACGATGAAAGGTCTCCCTGAAGATGCCTGCGGTGAACTGGCTGTTTACCAGAATCTAAGAGGGAGTACAGAGAGATTAGTTCATAAGGATCTCACATATATCACAGGCGTTTTAATACCCTATAAGTTGGATGACAGCCTGCAGTCTTTGATTATCCTAAAGTCTAGACTAAAATCGAAATGTCATTTCATTTCTATCAGGGCCCTGAGCTTTTACAACAGCCAGCCTGTGGAGATCAGGCTGTATTACATTTTAAATAATTATTTTGGCTTATTCAACCCGTTAAATAAAATAATTCACCATGATTTATTCTATTACACTATAGGTTTAGTCAATATGAAGAGCCAAACTCAGGCGGGTAGAGACACTTCACTTCTCTTAAGTTAATAATCATCATTCTGAGCAAATGAACTCTGTTTTCTTTAACAAAGTAGAATTTAATTAGTGTGTATTTGAAATCTAATTAGTTTGTAGGCATACAAAGTTCAACAGAATTTATTTCTGGGGTGTTAATTACAGGTTAGTATGAACCGCAGCAACAACATTGCACTGGAAGTACACAAAATGATAAAGAAAACCATTGGAAAATCTCAAACAGTCTTGTCATGATTATAAAGAATCACACATACACTCACTGGCCACTTTATTAGGTACACCTTGCTAGTACTCGGTGGGACCCACTTCTGCCTTCAGAACTACCTTAATTTTTCGTGGCATACTTTCAATATGGAGTTGGAAACATTCCTAAGAGACTTTGGTCCATATTGATGTGATAACATCGTGCAGTTGCTGCAGATTTGTCGGCTTTTGTGTGGATCAATAAGTTAGCCAAGGCTACGTGTTATTTGTTCAGAGATGGTATTCTGCATACCATGGTTGTAACAAGTGGTTGGTCTGTCATCTCGAACCAGTCTGCCTATTCTCCTCTGACCTCTGACAACAAGGCATTTTCGTCCACACAACTACCGCTCACTGGATAATTCTCTTTTTCGGATCATTCTCTGTGAAAATCCCAGTAGATCAGCAGCTTCTGAAATACTCAGACCAGCCCGTCTGGCACCAACATACCACGTTCAAAGTCACTTAAATCCCCTTTCTTCCCCATTCTGGTGCTCGGTTTGAACTTCAGCAAGTTGCATGATCTTTAAGTATAAGCCACTGAGATTTTCTGTCTGGTGCTATAAACACACAATGTGCGTCAGAATCAATAAACTTATTAATTTAAAAAAGAAATTCTTAAAATTAACAAAATCTTATATTGTAACTCTTGTTGCTGCTTAAACTCAAAAAATCACTTTCCTGTCTGCAACCTGTGCAAAATGCAAAAACAAGGGGTTTAAAATAGAATTGAGAAACTGAATCATATTATCCTACACATTTTGAAAATTGATTTTGAATGTTTATACAAGACATGAATAGTTTTAGCCCTTTGCTCTCCTGTAGACTCTACTGTAACCCTCACATAGGACCCTTTGGCCATTCTCAAATCTGTGCACAAAAAGCACACATTTAATATATGGGCCCATCATAAGCATCTTTTAAAAATCACTATAATTGTTTTTTAGACTTGAGCTTATATTTTGGCCTTCCTGTACTTATGACTCTTTTCTTTCTTGTTGGCTGAGCATGCTTTACCACAATGCTATAAATCTCAGCTTTCCTTCTGGTTAAAATAAAATAGTACAGTGACACAATCCTGTCCTTCAATCAGGCCATCACAACCTGTAGAGCGACACAGCCTTCAACCCTCAGCCGTTACGCACCATATCAGCCATGCCAGTGGTGCGTTCCTCAAGCCAGTCAATGGGAGCACGGTAAAGCTTCTTTAGGGCCGACTTCCTGTGGGTCAGCAGCTGGTCTGGGAAGTGACAGTAAAACAAAACCTTCTTCCTGTGACGGGAAAATCGCAGCACCGGGATACACACTGACACCTGGAGTGGAAAGTGAAAGTGGTGCAAACAAAAATGACATTGCTTAACAACCTTATATTCTTCATATATGTAATCTATTTAGAACATGACGGTTCATTTTGTAATTTTATTACGTTGGACTATTCTGTACACACAACATCTACTGCGTGTCTGTATGTCCTGGGAGAGGGACGACTCCTCTGTTCATCTTCCTGAGGTTCATTCCATTTCCCCCTATTAAATGTTAATTGTACAGATGTAAAGCCCCTCGAGGCAAATGTTTAATTTATGATTTTGGGCTATATAAACAAAACTGACTTGACCTGTCTAAAAAAAATGTTCCTCCTTCCAGGCTAACCAGAAGCAAATATGGCAGTAGAATAAAACAAACAAATAAAATACTAAAAAGTAAAGAATGTATAAGTCTTTGTATACATAACTATAAATCATTTACTGTGTTAATACGAAACAAGGCATGTAACCACTAAAAACACATCATAAGCCAAATACTGTAAAAGCTCTATGTCACCTTAGCATTATATGATTTGGCTGATGCAGTTTTATATATTTAGAAAGCGAGGCTTCTTCTTGTGTCACACTGTAAATAATGAGTTTCTCTGTACCTTTTATATGTACTGTGTATATATATCATATCCACCATCAACATGTACATAATAATAATAATCATTTACTCTAACATCCATTTGCACTCTGTTCATTGCACTATTGTCTCGGTCTGTCTACAACACTGTTGTTTTGGTTTATTGTGTGTATGTGTGTGTCATGTATTGCTCTCTGTGTCTGATTCTTTGTGTGTTCTTTGAGTGTTCTTTGTGATACCTGTGTGTATTTGTGTGAAAGATAAAACAACGGAAAATAAGCAAGGGAGTGTCTACTTCACAGCGTCGTTGAGTTAGGGTGTGACACAAAAAGAGACACACAGAGACAGGCCACAGTGAACAATGGAAGCTATTCACTGAGCAACAGAGACAAGTTACAAGATACAGATGGCTCAGAAGAAATAAAACATGTCTCACTCTCACTCACTTGATCACAGAAGATGACGTCGTACTCCACCCCGCTGAGGAAGACCAGATAGAGGGCCACATAGATCATCCTCAGGTAGGCACACAGGGCATGTAGGTAACCAAACACACTTGTGGGTAGCCAGTCACCCACACATACCTATTAGAAAAGTAATGAAACAATGAAATCATGTGTGTGTGACTAAATAAGCTATTATTTGTCTTTGTTATGCATATTTGAGGGACAATATTATGTAGTAAGTATTTGTGTTAACGTACCACGGGCAGTTCTGGGTCCAGGGTCTCAGAAAAGCAGTGTGATGGGTCATAATGAGCCGTCCAGATCTGAACGCTACATCCCTGAGACTTCAGAGCAACAGCAGCATCCACCACCAGTCTTTCTGCTCCACCAATACCAAGGTCAGGATGGAGGAACACCACCCGTGCCATCCTGCACACAAAAAAGTACAGCCACTGATGGCTTGCAGACAGAGTTCAAAATACATTGTCATTCTATGTGATATAGGGATGTGCAAACAGACACACAGTTAGCCAGTAGACAGTGCAAATAATCTCAAAATCAGAAGTACAAGGTGTAAGGGCAGAACATTGTTTTATTCTTTACTTATAATCCTTTATGCAAGTACTTATAAGAGTGCTATTTTTCTCCTTTTATTATGTCTTATATATATATTGTTTTAAATCTTTAACCAGTTCCCTTTTTATTATTGTTCTTGTTATTCCAGTCTGTCCACATGTGTGAGGTTTAGGTCAGGGATGTGGGGTTGTTGATGGTTTTCCTCACTGTCTGTTCTTCCCCTTCCTTGACTGGTCCCAGTCAAGGATCTTCTGTTCCATAAAACATAGATGCTCAGACTGTGTAAATGATCATGCAGCCCTTCGCTCTGGTCCAGACTTTAGTGACTGTCTTAGGTCCAGCTGATTTTGTTGTAGTACTTCTGTTTATTCTCTTTTGTTAAATTAATTCTTCAAAGACAACGGTTCATTGTAACTCAATTATTTGGTCATCCTCTAACCAGGAATATAATTTCCACGACACAAGGCATATATTTCACAAGACTTTAAACATTCATAGGAGTGACTGCCTTAACCTCAGATACATAAAAGAGAAAATTAAATTAATAATCTCAATCTTGATGTTGGCGAACACAATCCAGGGATTTATGAAACCACTCTCTGATACCAATAAGAGATAAACGTTAAGAATTTGTCCTTGTGGTTTTGTAACATAATTAAATTCCAAACTTTTAACGTTACCTTTTGAAGCACTTTATGTCATGAATGTTTAACAGAAAACCTCTGGCTGACACTGAATTTGCGAATAAGAAGTCAAACTGATAACAAGACCACAAATGAGACTTCTGATTTAGTCTGCTAGATGGCTGTTCGTTTTAGAAATGATAAGTGCCTTTAGCTAACTGTTAGTGATAAGACTAGATACTAGCGTTAGCCTATGTAGCTAATACAATTATAACCCGTTTTGTATAACTACATTGGTGGGCAATTGTCTTTGTAACTGACCACAATATATCTCCGTACAGTTTCATTATAATGCACTTATGTTTACCTTTGGATCTCTTGACTACCTTGTCCAAGTTCGGAAACCTGTGATGATGCCCCTCTACACGCCAGTAGCAGCAAGAACAACTGTCATGAAACTGTTCCACCTAGACACCATGCTGGCTCAAATCCACCATTGCGATCAGGCTAATATGGCTTCTTGTTGGAACCACAATGGCGCCTGTTTCCTCACTGTAACGAACGCGCTTTCTGTGGGACACGTCTCCCTCAGACTCAAGGCGTACCGATGATTTGCCTTCAAACTAAAGTACAACTACACATCTAAATTCAATATACAAAAATATGGGTGGGTTTAAAAAAATACTTTATATAACAGCGGGACAAAAAAAATATCTTAAAACAATGCTCGATTCAATATTTTTATGACGAACGCGATTAGCCAGTCAGGCAATCTGCTTAGTCTCCTGCGCTGGTCTTGTGTTTTGTAGTCGTGTCCTTTTTAGATGAGCGTCAGCTTTGTGAGACCTCTTCTCAAGTTTTGACCATTTCACACGCTGACTGCCTGTTGTTCATTTGACGTGGACATCAGCTTGAAGGGAGGCTCAGGGTTTTTATTTCGCATCGGAACAAACTAAACAAAATGGTAAGACCCTCACATCCATCTGAAACTGTTACTGCTGTTGAAACAGCTCTATTGCTCTCTTTTAACGTCAAACCCGAGCTAACGTTTTGCTATCTATTAGCTAGCCTGCTAACGTCAGCTCATATGTGGACGTGGCTGTTTTTCAGCAACTCAAACTGTCCCAAAACCTATTTTAGGTTGACCCAGCACTGAATCAATTAATTGTATAACGTTATGCATGAGAACACATTTGGCTGTTACCACCAGAAGTTGAAGGCAATGAACAGTGTGGATCAATAAGTTAGCCAAGGCCTTTGCCATCAGTCTCTGACATGAACGCACTGTAAGTTAAAGTTCAGGATCAAATGTAAGTTAGCTGTTCAAGAATTATTGTTCTCTTTATCTGAAGGTTGTAGGTTGTATTAATTCTGGTGTCTCCTCTTCAGCCTGGACCAGCAGCAAGTGCAACCAATGTTGGGGCATCTAGCCGTTCCCCCAGCAAGACAGTGGCTCCCCGCGCAGCAGGCTCCACAGTCAGACAGAGGTAAACGCACAATCGACCAGACTTTCACCTCTACTTTTTATCAAGTAGACAGTTCGGTAAACTTTCCTAAGTGCATACAGAGGAGTGACAAATTTAAAGGAAAGGCCTGAATAAGTGTGAAAATGATGCCCCAGTCACCAGATTTCAACCCAGTTGAACTCCTATGTGTTTTGATTTTGATTTTTGGGCAAGCAACAAGAGCCTCCCAACAGCCACCATCGTCATCAAAATACCACACTACAGTTTGCGTTCAGAAACTTGGGGGAATCCATGCCAAGAAGCACTGAAGCTGTTGTGGCGACTCGCAGACTTGATTGTATACCAAGACACTTTCTGAGACACTTAAGTTCCTTTTTCCCATTAATTTGTCACAACTCCATATGTTGGCCACCGCTGTGAAAAAGTAGCCATTGAAGACCACTTTACATTAAACATGTCACGTTTAGCGTTCGTCTCAACCTGCGCACACACACTACAATTATGTTCCAAATCCCCCCAGCACTGACCCCTGCCTGATCATGTTATCGTACTGTAAAGGGTGATTAATTTTCAAAAAGCCCTTTGCTGTATTTTTTTTTTTCTGTGCCTTCCGTAGATTACAGCAGTAGATGGATGTTGTGCTGTGGGCTTAATCAGTGTGTAATCAGGGGCTCGCTGTTACCTCTCATTATTACCCATTACTATCACCCTCTTCATTACCTCATTAACCTCCGTTTAATCTCATCACATGAGTGAAGCAGCCATGAATCATTCTGCTCTTTCATCTCTGGCTACTGTAGTTGGTTATATGAATACAGGGTCTAATGGCTAAAAATGTATTTTATGTAGGTTTTTTTTTTTTTTGTCAATGTTCTCAAAAGGTTTCAAGAAACTACTGGATGAGTAAAGGTTTTTTACTATACAGTACTTTGTAACATGAAAAATTAGTTGTCCTGTAAAGCCCTTGATAATGAGAGATGTTGACTCACTCAAATACTTGGCAGTGTCGATATATTCTGATGTGTTTGTGTGTTCCACAGGAAAGCGACCAGCAGCGGTACACGCAGCGGTGGCAGGACCACAGGATCAGCAGGCACTGGTGGCATGTGGCGCTTCTACACAGAAGACTCGCCAGGCCTCAAAGTGTAAGTGCAGTTTATAAAAGCAGTTATACCCCCCCACACACGCAAATACATTTAGCCTCTGACATTTTTGACTTTCATCCACTCACAAACTAATTCTCCGGATTTCCAACACTTGCGCTATCATTAGTGTTACTTATGTTCATCAGGTAGAATGGAAGGAGTGTGTAATGGCAGGAAATTGGGCAGACGTGCCTCTGTGGTAAAACAAATCATCTCTGAGCGGTGGATCAGCTTGATTTAAGTGTGTGTGTCTATGTGTTAGGAAAGCACACATTTAGAAAACTCTCAACTTCATAAACTTGTATTCTGCTGCATCCTCGCCCCTAATATTAGAGAAGGCGTCCTGTCTCATGGCCATAGCTGGCCGTGGTTGATCGATGGCGCTGTGGTGGTTATTGAGTATGTCTCTCCAGCAGTCGAAGGAGGGCAGACTCGCCATACAGCGCTGTATATCGAGTGCATGTTTGTTCCTGCGTTTGACGGCTGCCTCAAAGCTTCATTAAAGGATCCACTCTGAAAGGTCAACTCAATTACAGCCTCCTGACAGGGGGAGGAGGGGGCCGCTGAGAAAATGGTTGGCATGGCAATGCTGCTACTTAGCGATGCGCACCTCCAACCCCCACTCAGTCCCTCCTTCAGCGATGAGAGCCCCTCCTTTTTTCGAAGCTCATCAATAAAATCAGCCACTCCACTAAGACTCTCGCTCTGGCCGGCATTACAGAAAATGAAGGGATTTTGTGTTTGTGTGTTAATCAGTGTTTTCTTTGTTTGTAACAGTGGCCCCGTGCCAGTGCTGGTTATGAGTCTGCTCTTCATTGCTTCGGTCTTCATGCTACACATCTGGGGAAAGTACACCCGCTCTTAAACAACGCCTGATGACCTCTGACCCTGCGCCTCAGCTTCTTAATACATTGGACCTGGACCAAACAACAAATGAACAACCTTATTCTCCTAGTTCCCTTTTCCACTATCACTACAACACACAAACTGGATTTTTATGCAATGGTTTCAGTACATGATTTTTTTTAATCTGCACTGACGCTGGTATCCACCTTGTTGCTTTTGCTGTGTCTTTAAGATCTAATGGGGTGAACGAGAGAAAGCTATGCTAGTCCACCTCAGATGTGATGTCTGTGTGTTTGTGGCCCTCCCTTCAAGCAGCAGCAGCATGTTCCTGCTGCATAACGGCTCAGTGCAGTGCCGAAGGACATTGTTGTTTTCCGGCCCCAAACATTTCTTCTAGCCTGAATTGGGTGTTTTTTTTTTTTTTATTGTTGTTAACATTTGTACAAATGTAATTGTAATATTGTACAATAAAAAATTAAAATCAATGTGTGTTGAAGTGTACCCTTTTATTTTGTCTTTCTGAAATAATAACCCTGTTTTGTGAGAAACTCTCTCAAGTGACAAGTGCATTCTCACTTTGAACCTTCTGTAACCACTACCAGGTTGCTGAAAGCTGTACATTTTGCCAAAAGGCATTTACAAGCCTTCATTTTAACAAATTGGATTCTGGATGGTTGTGCTTTTATTAGAAAAGAAAGCGTTGTTTCAGTGTGATTGACAATTTACCCGTTCACACATGCCAGCTACTAGTTATTTGACTAAGGTTCAGGCTATAACTCACTCAGTAATCCTATTTTTTAAAAAAGTATGTTGTATGATTAACCTTAATTGTCTGAACTAATGTCATGCTATGGCTCTGCATAAGCAGAAAAGCCTGAACTTGTCCAAACAGCAACTGGATGAAAGTTAATTTTTCAGTATGCATACCTCTATAGAGGTTCAGAGGCATCTGCCACAGGGTTTGTTATCACCACCTGTACTGAAGCTTTTTTATCCTGCCGCTCGCAATAATTGCAAACAGGCAAAATTTGTTTTTCAAAAGTAGCACGTTTCCTTAGTGTTAAGAGTAATACCGAAAGCCATACAACATGGCCAACATGCAGGATATCAGAAACTGGCTTGTGTTAAATAGTAGTTTTGCCCCTTTCCACTTGAATCTGGTTTATCATCTAGGAAAATGGAGCATCACAATCAGCTGGAAAGCATATCCCTGCAGAAATCCAAAGCATAATAATCAAAAACATCAAAATAAGAGAAGTTCTGATAATGTCCTTCAAAAAATGTTATTGCACTTTCTTGTGCACAAGCTAATCTAAATAAATGAATACTGTGCATTTAGGGTTTCCTGTAAAATTACTGACAATTTTCCCAAGTGTTTTTCTGTGTTTTCCTGAGGGGGGCGCTGCAGACTATTTACTGAATATCACTGGCTCAGAGGATATCAAGAAATAACTCTGTCCTCACTGTTCTGGGTGGTGATTTGTTTTTACTAGTCAAATCATTATAACACAGTATAGTGTAACATGTTTGTATAAGCACGCTCAGCTGCCACAACATAATCATTCAGCCTATTTGATAATGGATGTTAAAAAGAGTTAAATCTTTTGGGAGTGTAAGAAAAGTGAATGATGAGAAACAGCTTCAGATTTGATTTGTCCACATTATGTTAAACCGTGTGGAAGAATTTATGGTAGATGTTCAGTATAATGGCCACTGCTAACAGTAGTAGTGGCCCAACCTACATCCCCAAGTTATCTGTGTTGAATATGGAACCAGCAGCTGGCATGGCCTGTGCTTCTGTCTGTGTGTGTGTGTGTGTGTGTGTGTGTGTGTGTGTGTGTGTGTTAAACGTAGCATTCGGGTCCTGTTCATTAATTCATTCTGTTGCTATGGCTCTGCTTTCCCACAGGCTTCCAGTGTTCGTGGCAAACTCAGGCCCTCCTGCCACATCCCTCTCGTCACTGTCCTACGCACACACAGACACAATCATAAACTCCACGGCCCAATTCATGGTGGCACAACACGGTAGTGTGCCAGAATAATTCAACATAACAATTAAATATGAAGGAGCTGTGGCGAAGTGTTCAGGAGTCACATAGTCCCAGGCAGCGTGTGGCGCGCTGTGACTCTCCACACTGCTGCAACCTGTAGTTCCAAACTCCTCTTGACACCGTCTATACAAGTCAACTCAATGTTTCCTCAAGGGGTAGAAATGAGGTAAATAAGGTCCCTTAATGCTGGGACCAGTGCCCTCAGTCTTTGCGTTTTGGACAGACAGACACATTATTAATGATCTTAAATTATCCAGCACTAAAATGTTTTCTATTTTGATTTTTAATCTCCAATTTGTGCTTGTTGGTTTTTACATATGTGGGATATGTTTACCTTGTGGGCCTTCAATGGTTATTATTGGCCTCTTTAGGTACTCTCTACATCCTTAAAGTCCTGATAGCTCTAATTTGCCACACCTGTCCTAGTCATTATACATGTTTGTCAGGTGGCTGCTGGATTTTATCCTAAAGAAGGCAGTTTGCCAGAATCAGAATCAGCTTTATTGCCAAGTAGGTGTACACATACAAGGAATTTGCTTTGGTGTTTTGGTGCTTAACAATATACAGTGGACATAACAGGTAGAAAAATATAAGATACAAAATGATATTCATGTTTAAAAGTTGATGCCAACCGTTAAGTAGGAGTTAGTGCGCAACTTTCGTATTCTTCCTTTGATGCACCTCACTAAAAATAGATATGTGTTTCTTTTAACTCTTCAGCATTCACTCAGCGTGGCTTTCATTCGTTATTATGCACACAAAGTAACATTAAAAGGTCTATATCGTTAAAAAAATTTGATGAAATAAGACATTTAAAAAAGCACCAGAGGAAGATTTTATGCATCCAACTGCAACTTGATTTTTTAGTCCATGTGGTCTATGTTTCTATGTTAACAGCTCTCAGGAAAAAACACCTTGTCTTTCTTTATACTGGAATTTACAAGTGAGTGATTTATACCCTTTGCAGATGACATTATTAGATAAAAAGGTGTCTGTGTCCATATTCATTCTCTCTACAACAAAAGAGATGTAATCAATGTGCATGTTAAAGTTACCAGACATGCAAAGCCTCTCTGTTGTACATAAATCATCCTGAACATCCACATGCGACACAAGTTTGTCTCGTGGAAAGAGAGAGAGGAGTGGGAGATTGAAGGAGAGAAAGAAGAAGAAAAAGAAGAGAAGCTTTCTCTAGTGTGCTTCCTCTCAGTGTCTTTTTCACCAGAAAACCATATCCTGTGAAGAAACCACATGCTTTTACGAAGGGATGGTCCCTTACATAGAGAGAGGTGTGCATGCACATGTGCACATGTGCACATGTGCACGCGCGCCCACACACACACACACACACACACACACACACACACACACACACACACACACACACATTTGACGAGACTTGTAAATAGGTCACATGTAGTTTCTGTTCTACATGATATATGCTGCTCTGTGGTTTAGTATGGAGGAAAAAAGAAACTGTTTAAGACAATCAGACTCTCTCTCTCTCCCACTGTATGGCTATGTCACTCTCTCCTTCATCCATCACATACATTCCCGGAGATGTTCCTCCCTGCAGGTAAACCACAGCTATCAGGATATCAGGTGAAGCAGATGGCCTATGATTTGAAATGTCTTTCTTTTCAAAGACTGTGGAGAATATCCCTAATTTAGAGCAGTGTGAGCACCCAGTCATGCACGCATATATGTCATGAATGTATGTGTGTGTGTGTGTGTGTGTGTGTGTGTAGTTTTGAACAGATCACATGGTTGGTAAAGCGTGGAATAAATGGACAGGCGGGTGGAATCGACCGGCGCTCACTGACCAAGTGAATCCTGAGGGACGTCCCCAAAAACTGAGGGCTGGTTGAGGGGATGTCGGGACACCTGTCAGGTTAACTAATTTCATTTACAGAGATTAACAGTTATAAGGTGTGCTTAACTACAGAAATTATCTATGTAAAAGCTGTTTTTAGTAAGAGGTAGAAAAAGTATTAGTTAGCCATTCTTTATCTTACTTGAGTGTAACTGTTTTATGCAACTGTATGCTTTCACAAGTAAAAGTACAGAAAAAGTATTACATGCATACATTCATTTATCTGATGGATATAGTCATTTAACAATTGTCCAAACTAAATATACAGCTCACAAAATATGATGCGTCCCCCTGTGGATTAAGCTTCACAGAAGGATATAAAATGGTCAGTTTTAGTGTGTGGTGGACCACCGCATTCTTTAAAGACTTGGTATTATGCTAATTTTCAGGTTCAAAATCCTATTTAGGGGTTTTACCAGAACAGGTTTACATGGTCTAATTTTCAAAAAACACCATATTTCTTTCCTACTGCACATTACTGCAGCTCCTCTTTTCACCCTGTATTGAAGGCTTCATTTTAGATATGGAGTGATACATCTTGTCTCTAAATGATCTTTGTTGGGAGTTGCACATGCAAAGTTCCTAGTTAAGGAATACTAGCCAATCAGAAGCAGAGAAGGGCGGGCCAATCAGAAGCCAGTAACCACGGCTTCGCAGCTGTACATGTTGCAGACTACCTTGGCAACATGGACTGGAGCAAGAGTTTGATTGTGGCAAGTTATTAATCTGTAACAAAAGTATCTTTCATCCATGAAGTTGTAACTGAGCTCTGTCTCTACATAACAGTAACAACTTTATGTCCATTGACTGCCCGGAGGGTAGCTAGTGTTTGTAAGGGAGAGGAGGTGTGTGGGCTGCAGCTCAGTGTTACCGGTATTTTTTTGAGGGCGTGTCGGAGTAGCCGCTTGGCGAGCGTTATTTAAGGTGCATTTAGCTTTCATCCCTGTGACAACACAGGGATGAAAGGGAAACGGCTGGACTACAAACAAGCTGTTTTCAGTCAGTTCAGAGCAGAGTTTTCTGTTGGAGATTGGAATTCCCATCGGGCTGGACTTTGGGGTTTTTCAATTTGCAAACCTATTGCAGGCTCAAAAAAGAGATATAACTCAATAAAGGAGAGGGGAAAAGCCAAAAAGCATAATACCACCTCTTTAAATATTTCTTCTGCATTATCAGCGATATAACAGTTTGAAATGGACCATTGTGTAGAATAAGTACTGTAACTAATGTAAGGCAGTGCATGTATGAGCACATTTTTAATTGTCTTTTAGCTACCTCACTCTGGTTAACTTCCACTTGCTTAAAAAGCACTCTATAAATAAACTTGTGTTTTGTTGTTATTTATAACTGTACCACAAAATGCTACCATAGCACAGTAATTAAATAAATGTACAGTTTTACTGTTACTATCCATCTCTGAGGATGAGCATATTGAAAGACGGTGTAAATGCATATCATGTGTTCATGTTGGTCCGCTGCTGCTGTGATCATGAGACCGGTGATTAGTCAGTAGCATAGGGCCAATTGGTACAACACTCTGTTAATGGCCAGTGATCAGTAGCACAGGCTGGTCTGCTGAGAGGTGAGAGCTTGTTCACTGTAAAATAATCTGACTCCATATTCTGCCACCCAGACCACATGGTCGCTGTCATATAACTGTATGTGGGTCGGGGGTCAGAGGGAGCGGGGACATAGAGAGAGAATTTGTGAATGTATGTGTGTGTGTGTGTGCCAGCTGGAGACTCCCTGAACTTTCTGTACTTGGAGCCTCCTTCAGAGTGAAATAAGAGAGTCAGAGTCAGAGCCCAGGCTGAGTCTGCATCTATCAGTACCTCATCTCTCTCTCTCTAATCCTCTATGTGACACACCTCGTGCTTTCTGCATGAAAGATGAACAGTGTGTTCATTCACCCTGCAAAATTTTTAAATAGAATGATATATGCTGATATAGGAAAATGCACAGTGACAGAACTGCCTTTGGCAATATTATTTAAACCATTACTGTAGTATTCTTATCTTATCTTAGCATTATTCACAGTATTCGCAACCAAATTACACCAATTCAAACAGATTCCTTAGTTTTAGATATTACCAGGAAATAATATGGTATTTTGAGTTCCAATTTTTCCAAACAGAAAGTAGCTGCTCCACACTAAACAACCAAAAATAATGCAAATCTTACATGCAAACATGCCTTCCCCACCCTAGTTAAAGCAGCTATAACTAATATTTTTATACCAACAATGTATCAAATGACAATGTGAAAACAATGTGATAATGTGAAAGGTGTCGCTCGTAGTGATAAACCCACAGAGAATTATCACCCGACTCTGCAGCTCCCCTCGGCTTACTGAGCTTTATTGGGAGTTTCGGCTCATTGTTTAGCTCTCCACATGCAACTTCACTGTTTTGATTAATTCTCACCACCCTCATAGCTGCTTAGTCCTTTTTGGCCACAGCAGGCAGCTGTTTTCAGAGAAAAAGCTCTAAAAACCTATTGTACACCACCTGCTCAGTACCAAACAGCAGACAGACTCAATTAGCGACTAGCTGGTGACCATAGTGGTGCATTTGACAGCTAAAGAGCCAGATATTTTCCTCAGAAGTTGGTGGAGACCAAAAAGCAGAGCTAAAGAGTGAATATTGGACAAAAATACAACGCCTAATAAAGGCTATACTGTGGCTGTGTGTCTGCTGGATATGTAAATAAGCAAGTATTTGGTAACAAGTTCAGCACATCAATGACCAAATCTTGTATTACGGGTTTAATTTAACATTAATTCAGCAATTGTATTAGGCAAACTAATATTATATAGGAATGAGTCTAGACAGCTGCTAAGTATGTATTTTCACTGGATAAATCTATGAAGACAAAATTCATACCATCTCTATGTGAAATTATTATGAAAGGTCCACTGATTTGTTTGGAAACAAAGTAATAATATGCAAATCATTATTTGGAAGCCTACATCAATTTTTTTTTTTTGTACGTTAATCAATAAACAACATATTAAGGAATCACAATAAAGTTAAATAAAATCCATAAGATCCAGTGTAATATGTCCTGATAAAACACATGAGAAGCATTAAGAACAAATTTCAGAAACCATAGGGCATGAAGAGAGAAATGAAAAAGGAAGAAATGTAAACTCAAATAACTGACAAATGAGACTAGAAGTTGTTTAAGAATAGACACGCCGTATAGAAATGGAAATTGAGATCTTGAAGGACATAAAAGCACAAAGGAAAGAAAACAAATGAAATGAGCACAAGCAAGAGGTAAAACAAAAAGACAAGAAGAGGCACAAGCTGCTGGAGAGAGATATGAATAACTACAGGAAGATGGAAACAAGTGGAGACAGTCGATCGTGGGAGAAAACCAAAAGAAATTTAAGAGGTCTGTAGTGATATACGCAGAGAATTTGAAAGAATGGAACAATGTGGAGGCTCAACTAAGATGAGAGATGAACAAAACCTTAGAGGAGCGGGAGAGGAAATCAAACCTAATTCTTCTTTTTTGACAAGAAAATAAAAAAACAAGTGGCTCAAACCACTGGCAATTAAAATATATCACACACAGAACATTTAGCAGAAACATCTACTGTAAATGTCAGACCTAAGTGAGTTTTGTGTGTATACGTGCCGTATTGTGTGAGAATGTATGTAGATATGTGTGTGTGTGTGGAGGTGAGGGGGTTAACGATAAGGAGAATCCCGGGATGCAGGCCACATTGTTCTCTCTGACCTTTTAACACACATACCCACCCACCAGCGGCGTGGCCCCGTCAGGCCTGGTGATGCCCCCCGTGTGACTGCCACAAGCATGTAGGGCCAACTGGGCTGTGATGTCATAAGAATGTGCCCCCCTCCAGGCCCCTGCCCCAAACCCTTCTCACTCCCTGCCAGCCTGCAGCAGAGCGGATCAGACTGTACCCTAAGGGACACACTGGCCATGGCTGGACTAATTTAGGGAGAAGGGAGGTGGGGGGTGAGGAGGGTGACACCACTGCGCTGAGTGTCTCAGGTGTCAGCCTTGTACTTTCTAATATTAAAGACACTTGGCCTGTGTGTCTGAGGTTGTGTGTACCAATGTGTTTGTAAGTGTGCTGTTTATGTGCAGTGTATTTTTAGGTGACTGTATTTTCCACTCCTTCTGCAGCACTCCCCTGGCAGCGGGGAGAATCTGGGGATCACCTGGCTCTTATATAATAACATTCCTCATTAAATGATATTGATGTTGTCTGAAAGACTTTCTGAACATGATTTCAGTTGATTGCATCACATTATCCTTTGTAAATAGTTGCAATATTTGTTACATTCCTTTTGCATTACAGCCTAAAACAATGCTGGGCTTATTTGCTTTCATTGAGTCAAACATTCTTGTGCATCTAAGCCCACATTATTAGCAGAAATAGTCCAAATAGTGGCATACAGTCTTTCGTTTTAGTTTATAATAAAGATAAAGCAAACGGCTATCATCTTTGAATTTCTGAGTCACATGTATCATTTTCTTGGCTCATTCATCTGTGCTGTGCTCCTGAATCTCATACTTCCTACATTACATAAAAATAAAAAATTCTGAGATCAATATTCTGAAAATGAAAGGGCAGAACGAGGTGTCACTCTTGGCATAGACAAACTGTAAAAGTGCTGAATGGGATTTAATAAAATGTCTTTTCTCTCTCCAAAAAATGGCAGTGGATCAGGAAAGTATTCACATCAATTCACCTTTTCCAAATTTTGTTATGTTACAGACTTATTCCAAAATTAAATTAAATTATTGAACTCAAAATTCTACAAACAATACCCCATAATGACAATGTGAAAGAAGTTAGTTTGAAATCTTTGCAAATGTATTAAAAATAAAAAATGAAAACACACGTGCATAAGTATTTTGTACTTTGTTGAAGCAGCTTTGGCAATCCGATTGCTCAGTTTGGCCAGATGGTCAGCTCTAGTAAGAATCCTGGTGGTTCCAAAATTCTTCCATTTACTTTTATTTTGAGAAATTTTTCTGTACCCTTCCCCAGATTTGTGCCTCGATACAATCCGGTCTACAGACAATTCCTTGGACTTCAGCCAATAGAGCTCTGTAATAGAGGTCCTTCAATGAGTGTTTCTTGCATTTCTTGCATTTTGTTGTTGGGCCCTGTGTCTGATTAACACACGTGGATAAAAAGAATGTTTGTAAGACCCCTTTTTCAAACTATACTTTCATTCATGAACCTTCTACAGCCGATGTCAGCCCTCCTCTGACCCCTAACTCACTGTCTTGCTGTGACCCGAAGCATCTGCAGTCTTGACACACTGGCCTGACTTCCCCCAGAACTTTTACGCAAGCTTTTCTCCCTGCTTACGCGATGCAAGAATTTGTATATTGCTCTAATTATGTCTACTCATCTCTCTCTCTCTCTCACCTGCCTATCTGCTGCAGGTCTGAGCAGGGAATTCCCTCTGTGGAGGCATGTGTGTGATCATACACATGTCAAAGCCCCAGGTGATAGAGAGGATAATAACATAATGACAGGCCAGTTCTCTAGTCATAATTCTCCAGTAGCCTCGGGGTGAGGTGTGTATTTGTGGGGTTGGTAGTGAGCAAGCTGAAAAACTGACAGGAGCGTATTCTTCTTCTTTTTACCTACTGTTTCATAAACCCTTTCACTTCCTCTGTTTCTAAGAACTATTCAGATGTTTTATTAAGTAAAAGTACCAGTACAGCACTGCAAAATACTTCATTATAAGTAGAAGTCCTGCATTCAAAATCATACTTTAGTAAAACGATTGAAGTCTCATCAGCAAAATGTGTCAAAAGTACTCTTTATGGAGAAAAATGGCCTCTGTAACTGATATACTATAAGTCCAGTGTTTTCCAGTCTAGGGGTTGGGCTCGTGAGATGATTAATATACAGGACCTTTCTTCAATCTTTTTACGTTTGTGAAATTTTGAATCATTTTACATTTTTGGGGCTCGAACAATTATTTAAATTAAACTATCTGAGAAGTTTAGAGGGGAAATTTGGTGGGACAACTCATCGACATCTAAAATATGGCAAGGGGACCCCAAGTGGGCTCTGGTTTTTGTAAGTGGTCAAACACCAAACAGCTGGGATCAACTGGTTTTATCTTTAACAATACATTGGATTTCATAAGTGTATCATTCGTTCTTTTGAAAAGAATTTAACTGAAAAGCAACAAGTAGCTACAACTGTCAGTTAAATGTAGTTGGATAAAAAGTAAAATATTTCCCTCTGAAATGTAGAGCAGAGGTATAACATCACATAAACCAGAATTACTCAAGTAAATTACAAGGGCCTCAAAATTGTACAGTACTTAACTTCACTTAGTAAATGTACTTAGTTACTTTCCACCACTGGTTTCTTCTTCCTCATCCTTTCACTTCATTTCCTTTAGCTCCTGCTTCGCCTTGATGTTCACCAGTTGCTCGCATGAATAAATTGAAGAGAAGAAGAACAAGTAAACCAAAGACAAAATCTTCTGGGGGAGAAAAAATGCAGACTTGCAGATTTTTCTCACAGAGATTTGTCACAGTGAATGGCTGATGAATGACACAGTAAACAGAGTGTGTGTGAGTGTTTTTGAGCATTGGACTTTAGCTGTTTCTCTATGTATTATTAAGAAGCTTAGAAATACAAGGAAACACAGGAGCTTGTCTTGTTTAGCAGGGAAATTGTTATTCTTTTATGAGGGTGTTTCATATTGATGACTCTGTTGTGAGTCAGTGATTTGTAGCCAAACAGAAATAACTTTGATTCAGCTTCATGTTTTGGGAATTTACCAACGACCTTTTGGATACTTTCACTTAAAATGTTTTCACAGTTAGACAGATTAGCTCGGATGAGTCACAGATTTGCAAGGTTACACGCAAATATGCGCAAGTGCAAGTGTGTGTTTGTACATGGCTGAGGAGTGGCAGACCCAGGATGTCGTTGGATGTCACGTCTAATATCATCACATGACCACTGGAGCTCTATTATTCATGAGATCAATGCCGAGATTCAACCAAGCCTGATACAAGGGAACCCATCTCCCGCTGATGCTCTCCCCCTCCCTCCCTCCCTCCCTCCCTACATTTCTCAGAAGATAATCTTCCCATCACACTTTTCTGCTGAGATTGAGTTGTGAACATGAAAACTGAAAGTGTTCACCCCAAGGGATGACCAGCGATAGACAGTGAGCGGGCGAGCACCGCTGTCAGACACCCAACAACGACCAGGGAAGTGAACTTGTGCTACGTGTTCCACGTTTCCTAAAATACTGTATAACTTTTGGTCACTCATTCACTATTCCCTACATGATAAACACTCAGTAGACTGTATAGTGATCAGTACAGAGATTTTGGTGTAGGTGTAGTGTTGCATAACTGCAAACTGAAACTTTGTTGGATTTTGATGCATGAAGTAACCTGCAAGAACACCTCATCTTTCATTTCAATGTGAGGTTTTCTGATGGCATTGAATAGTTCATACATTTTACAGCTAAACTATGGAGAATAAAACCGAAAAATAACCTAAATTAAATATAGTGTAACAGATCCATTATAAAACACCATACTGGAATTTAGTGGAATCAAATAATCTTTTATCAATAACTTAATGTATATAATTTATACTAACTTCAAGGTAATCCAAATTAAAGTTTCTGTGTTGTTATGAGACTGGACAGAACAGACCCAAATGCAACGCTCAGTGGGAAGGAGGTTTACTGATAGTTTACATAGGGGTTAAGGAAGAGGAGATGGAGGTGAGGTGGACGCCGGGGGACGTGGACACGGAGGACCGAGGAGCAGGCGAGGCACAGGCGGTGAGGCGAAGAGCAGGGGGAGCTGGGAGGGCACCGTGGAGGAAGCCCGAGAGGAGAGGACCGGAGGATGAGCCCAGCCGACAGAACGGAGGACGAGGGTGAGTGAATCTGGGAGGGAAAGCAGAGAGACAGAGTTAACACAGAGGTTAACCAGAGCTTGAGAGGTTGACACCAGGTTGGGAGCAACAACGATCAAGCGAAGATGGTGTGGAGAACCGGGGTTGATATACAGGCAGGGATGAGGTTGATTACTGGCAGGTGTGGCAGGCTGACGAGGTGGCTGACGAGGTGCAGGTGCGGGTCGTTGGCTGGGCTCAGGAGCAGAGGGAGAGAGAGGAGGAGAACACGCAAGGGAGGAGACACAGGGAGCCAGGCAGAATACAGGAGAACAAAAACGAGAAAAAAACAGGGCACTCACCATCAGCCGGGCTGGCCCCACAACATGTATAATGTTTTACAGAGTAACAAGTAACAGTAATAAATAAATGTCCAGCAGGAGGTTTTAATGAAAATAGTATAAGTCATACTCAAATGTTAGGAAGAACAGTGTCACTTATTACAGTCAGTCCCGGGGACCCTTTCCACAAATCCTGCAACACTCAACATGCAACAATTCCAGGCACACAAACACTCAAACATGCACGTTAGTATTCTTCCATGTGGAAAACATGACTGGTGTGCCGGGAGCCAGAGTGACAGGGAAGGAGGGACAATCCATGCATGTTGCCTGATGCCTCCCAGGTCCATCAAATGTGCGCTTTTTACAGCACAACAACCAGAATCAATATACATGGGCCACACACGCATA
Source organism: Micropterus salmoides (assembly GCF_014851395.1). Lineage (NCBI taxonomy): Eukaryota > Metazoa > Chordata > Actinopteri > Centrarchiformes > Centrarchidae > Micropterus > Micropterus salmoides. Next base: position 17,618,537 of record NW_024040152.1, read on the forward strand.
CACCAGCCTTAAGACTTAACCATTCGCCAACATTCACCACTTACACAACGGTGAGCCAATTGTTTGCACACATTGGGCCGGTTAGAATGAGACATGTCAAAATGTCTTCCATGTAAAGGGCCTATAAGAATTTGTGAAGTGTAAGATGTCTCACCTCAATAGGTGCAGCAAAATTAACAAGAGAGTGAGGGAGATATCACAGTACGTACACGCCAACACAGTCCAAAGAAGAGTCCTAATAAGGCAGAATAAGTGAAAATGTAAATGCTCCGTATTTGTACAGCACCTTTCTAGTCTTTTCGACCACTCAAAGCGCTTTTACACTACATCCGCATTCACCATTCACACACTGAGCCTAAGTGCTCAAACAGAAACTAACATTCACACAGCCACCAGGGGCAATTCGGGGTTCAGTATCTTGCCCAAGGACACTTTGACATGCAGCCTGGAGGAGCTGGGGATTGATCCACCGACCTTCCAATTAACAGGCAACCCACTCTACCTCCTGAGCCACAGTTGCCTGTGGGGGTGGTCCATGGGTGTGTGGGGCCTTAAAAACAGCCAGCTTAAAAAGTAGCTGGACTTCATTATTTTCAAGATCAAAAAATCTGACCAAGCATTTGGTGCTTGACAGTTTTTGACACATTTTAACAAGTACAGAGGTTAAATATCCAGCCCAGTTCTTCTATGTTGTATAGTGGGCAACTAATGATATCAGTATATACATTCTAGTGTTCACATTAAGAGCAAACCAAATCACTTTGTAACTTTTCACGCTAAAATGGAAATGTTATCACGATAATTGTAAATACGCCTTTAATAAGATCTCCGTTCTTCCTGTGTGTCCTGCCAACCATGCCAGTGTTTCACAGAGATGCTCACAAGTCTATGAGCTAGAGTCCAAGTCAAGTCTCAAGTCACTGAGCTAGAGTTGGGTGTTAACCTCTCGTAGGTCGTAGCTAAAGCAAGAAGCAAACTAACGGTAGATGGCCAATGCTGAGCTAAACATGTTTACTAACCTATTTTGCGTTCAGAGCTTCTTTGTTTTGGTCTTGTTGTATGAAGTTTTAAAGCCAAAGTTTATGATGAATGGCGGAGCAGCTGCAGGTGTTTGTTGTCCTCTCTCACATTTGGCCGTGCGCAGCTGACACTATGTGTTACATAGGCAGGTTATAGGTAACGGAGGGAGGGGAATAACGTCAGACGTTTCCTAAAAATAAACACTGCTTATAAGTCCCGCACCTCGAGCCTGAGTCAAGTCTGAAGTCTTTCGAGGATGAGTCTCAAGTCGAGTCTGAAGTCACTGTGTGTGCGACTTAAGTCGGACTGGTCCCCATCTCTGGCGTTTCACAGAAACTTGTAAATAGTACCCATAACGCCTAAACTTTGAGAACTACAACTCAGAAGACCTGGGAACTACAACTTCCACTGAGACATCCACGTGTCAGTTGTCGTGGCTGTGACGTCTCTGCAGGCGTGCGTATGTACTAGTCTGGGCTGCCTGTGCGTGGACGCCTGGACAGTGATGTCAGCACACAGGCTGCGGCTGTGGTCAGTGATGTCGGGTTAGGAGTGGGACCGTTTGGAGCTGCAGCAGCTGGAACGTGCTCCCGAGGGAGAGCTGGGAAAGTGGCCACAAACCTCCCCCCAAAGGACGAGGGGGCAGAGCGGGGACGATCCTGACTACAGCATGTTATTAGCGGATGTATTGTGATGCTGTTCTCTCTGTGTGCCACATTGTTCTACATAGTTACTAAAATCATGTTGCGTCTGTATGACTGTGTGTGTGTGTGTGTGTGTATGAGTGTAGCAGGAAGCAGTAGTGACGCTCTCACACCGCCCACCATAGAAATTGCAATGGAGAGCCTATCCTGGTCGTACTGGCCAGCTGGTGGATATACTAACAAACACTGGCTCAATGAAGGCTGAGTCAGGACACATTGGTCTCTGTATGTGTGTATCTGTGTGTGTTTGGGGACAGTGGTGAGATGATGGCAAAGCAAAGTGGTGTACATACACTCCTATGCTTCTCTCTTGACACATGTGAGGATAAACATCGATTTCCTTGACTGACGTTAGCACGCTGTTGAGTAAACACACACCTAAACTCACACCGCAGCATCCACATACACAGCCCCTGCGACACTGATGCCTATAACGCCTCGGTTGCGTCTACAGCTGCCTGATTAATGGCGACAGGCCCAATAAACAGTGCTAGTTCAGGGTTCAGAGGAGCCTCGCTACAGATCTCCCACAAGTGCAGCCACTGAACACAACAGCATCTACCTGTACTATGGTTTAGTAGCTTTCAACTGTCAACACAGTTCCCTGTCACATCCCTAAGGGGAGAGAGACACAGGTAACACAAAAAAATCTCACTCCCTCCTGTTCTTGCTCTCACAATCAAAGCAAAGTCTCAAATAATTAATTTACAATAAAGATATGAAGATAAAAGCCTCAAGTGTTGTCACAACCAGTACGCTCTATGAGCCAGCTTCCTTTATAGAGGTGATTTTGGCAAATCCATCATTTAAAATATTTTCAAATTGTTTTAATTTGTGCACACTGTTTTTAACCATTTGTATTTATATGATGTGTGCTTTGTGTCTCTGATTTACTGCTGACAACCAATTGCTATAATTGATTACATATACCAAAACTGATTGACATGCAGTGAAAAAGTGGCTTTTGGGGCCCAGTTTGTCCAGTTGGCTAATTAGCCTTAGCTGAAACACTAACAATTAGAGATCTTTCGTGAATGAAAACATTGCTGTAAGATACCAGTGATAACCCTCACACAACTTCATGTTTTTCTTCAATATAAACATATAAAGCTTTGTCTGTTTTTAAACAGTTTGAATGTTGTTCTGGTTATCTATATACTAATCACTCTGGATAAAGAAGGAAATCTTTAGGCGAAAGAAATCCATTTCAATCCATTATATTAACCTTGTTTATTCCCTCCGATAACAACACAAACACAACAAATCCCGAAAACAGAGCCAGTGTTTCAGTAAGGAGCAGTGAATTTCTGTGAGCCGCAGGCATGGAGATTACAAAAGGCTCAGTGTGAAAATACCTTACTGATGCAAAAAATCCTTTTTTTGAGAGGAAAAAATGTTGAATATTCTCACATGAAGCGCACGATGGGGTTTTGTACAGTAATGGCGTGAAGGAAACTTAATTGTAGTGTATCCCCTAAGGCCGCAGGCTGATCAAGACACTGAGCTCAGGACGTCAGAATTGGATATGAAAATGTGTCTCTGGGCGCAGTGTATAGTTATCGCGTGTGTTCTCAAAAAAATAGTTGGTTTTTGGCTTCCTTTCATGAACAAATGTGAACAAATGTGATCAAATGCGTAACTTGGTTTATTAACTGTGCGTGTATGTGTATGTGTGTGTGTGTGTGTATGTTAGCGATGTTGTGCACTAAGAGACAGAAACAGAGACACAGTAAAACAGTCCAGAGGGGGCAGTCACGATGCTATAACTGAAAGCCTCTCCTGTCTCAGAAATCTGAGAGTCAGGTGTGCGTGTTTGTGCATGTACAAACTAAAAAAAATAATAATAATAATGCTGACAATGAACATGTGAAATCCTTAACCACATTTAAACCCCTCCAATTACTTTTCCTGTTTTTCCTGTCATTTTGTCCTGTCTAATAGCTCACTCAAGCCATGACAGAAATGGGGTTAAGGCCCTCTTCTCTCGTTTCATGTTAAAAACAGACAGATCCGTGATATAGACAAGGAAAGAAAAGACTTAAAGCATACAGAGCGGCGAGGAGGGAATGTCCTGAATGTGAAAGTGTAAAGGGGTGGAGGGCGGCTGGAGCGGTGTGAGCTTCGGTTTGTACAGGAACATGCTAGGGGATAAGGCGTGCTCCCTTTGGCAGGGCGGTGCAGTGTAAATCCACCGGTGCCATCTGATGCCTGTGTTTGTTACGGTGCAACGGTGTGCGGTGTAGCTGAGAAAAGATCTGGCAGCTATAAATAGGCTGTGTGCTAAAGAGGCACGTTGTAAATACAGAGCCCTGGTGTGGTGTCACTTTACACCCCCCACCCCCTCCTGGTCTTAGCCCCAGCCTCCACTGGACTCCTCTTAACAGTTTCATTATGCCAGAGTGCGTCATGAGCGCTGGAAAAAAAGGACCCGAAAACACAGGAAGAAAGGGAGGAAGAAAGAAATGAAAGACAGGGGCTGGCAGTGGTGTAGTTATGGGACAGATTACTCTTAAGTGTGTGTGAGTGTGTGTGTGATGTCATGTTACTGAGGCCAGGCTTTCCCGATTCCTCTGGTGTCTGCAGGTTTGGGAAGCTTCCAGTGTACAAGTGAACCCTCTCATCTCCCCCCTTTCTATCTTCTTGCCTCATGGATTCTCCTCTCCTCACTACGCCCTTTTCTTCTTCTTGTTTCCTCCCCTCCCCCCTTGCCTCATCTCCCCTTGTTTCCACTCCTCTCCTCTTCTCTTCTTCTACCCCTTTGCCTCTTCTCCTCTTATTTCCTCTCCTCATTCCCTCTCCTCTCTTTCTCCTTTGCTTCCTTTCCACTCATCACCCCTCGTTTCCCCTCCTCTCCTTGTTTTTCTAATAGTTTATAAACCCTTCTCCACACACTCTCCTCTTATCTCCTCCCTTCCATCTTCTTCCCTCCCCTCTCTTTTCTTTTCTTCGCCACGAACCTGTTGAGAAAGTGCTTAGCTGGGTGTGGTGTGGTGTGAGTGTAGGCAAACTCTAACCATTGTGCCAGTTGTGCTTTAACAATGTGTGTGTGTGTGTGTGTGTGTGTGTGTGTGTGTGTGTGTGTGTGTGTGTGTGTGTGTGTGAATTTCTCCAATCACATATAAAATCCTTCCTATGACATCACACAGTGACGTCCCTTGACATTCAGAAGTCTGCTAAGCCAACTTTCAAGGGCACAGTGTCAGTGTGTGTGTGTGTGTGTGTGTGTGTGTGTGTGTGTGTGTGTGTGCTCTTGCACATCTGGCAAGGATTTTCAAGAGCTTTTTCCTTTTTGTTCCTTTTCAGCTTGAACAAGCGACTTCTTTACAAGATACAAGTCGGATACACAGTCTCTCTCTTTTTCTCACATACACACACTATATGACGCAACAGCTTCTGGTCATGTTCCCAAGGTCCTGTTCTCAGAGCAGTCTGACTGGAGGCCTTTGTCTGGGCTCACTTTAAAAATAAAACTGGAGCAGGGTTACCACACACACACACACCCTCACTCACTCTTTGTGTATGAACTAAGCCTGACCTAAGGTGGAAAAGGAGCCCACTGCCAACTCATGATGCTGTTTAAGTGTGTATGTACCCACATACTGTATTCATGTGTGATGTATTATTCCACTCAGCCTGACAGTGTAATTATGGGCTTGTGTAACACCCATGTGTATATGAGCACGCACACACATATGTGCCTTGAAAGTCATCACATCACCTGTCATTTTACAACACAGAAACATCGTCCTCTCACAAATTACAAGACCCAGATTAAACTCGTCAAACTCTTCATAACTCCTCTGAAGAGGAGACTTTCTGTTCTTACATAGTTACTTACGGACCCTCCCCAACCCTCCCCATACAGTACTGCAACAAGATCCCGGATCAGCGACTGGAAGTAGTTCAGGATCCATATCCAGTTTCACCATAACTTTGACTGCTAACTTGTCATCACTGTCAGCTGAACATTTTATTATGTCAATTTATTAGGGGTGTGATGAGACACTTAACCCATGACACGTGATTGGGTTCACGAGATCGAGACGAGACGAGATTTTAACACTATTTTTAAGAAATCTTTAATGCTGAATTATATAAAATTTTAAGCATTAACCACTTTATTTCCTGCATTCTGAAGATTTTTTCTGCACCAGTTTATGGTGTTTTTTTAATTTTATTTATATAAAGAGAAACACAAAATTCAGGTGGCAAGTGACAATTCAAAATCTATAGCCTAAATATAACAGAATATAAGTCAGTGCAGCTCTCAGTTATTCTGTATCAGATCTGTTTATCCTGTAGATCAACTTATTTATTTTATTATCCCTGCTGATTCATGATTTAGTCTTCCCTCCTATTTGTGTCTTTGTTTGGGGAAGTAAATGTGACTGTGGCACCTTTTCACCATAATCATAAATTATTTAATTTTAATTTAGTTATAAACTCCTGGACTTTAATAGCTCCTGTGTTACTTTCATTTTCTGCTCATGGTCAAAACTTTCTGCACATTCAGAATTTCTCCAACATGTCCGTGTTCTCTAACATAAAAAAGTCTGAATATTACTAGACTAATGTAATTATTTAATGAGAAGTTTACCTGCCCTTTACTCTGCTGTGCATTATGTTTTGATCCGCTGGTAGTAACGTTATCCCCTTCAGACTGTTTGACCAATGCAGGTTGGGACTGCATGTTGCATGTGAAACAGAAAGTAAATGAAACACTTCTGATCAGGCAGAAATCTCACCACAAATTCGCGCATGTTAACTTCCAGTGCAGCTCACAGTCCCAAACAGAGCCGGCTGCGCTTCGGTTTTTATGTTGCAAAACTCCACCAGCTACGTTACCACTCGTCACAGCTGTCTGATCATTGACTGTATAAAAACAACATTAACGTAAGCAGGTTCAGCTGATTACCCTCACGGCGTAATCTGTAGTCAATCAGCTGGGCGGAGTTGATTCGTTCCGTGAGTCTATCAGTTATACATTTGTATGTCACTGCGTGAGAAAATTAATATGTGGCTTGACAGCATGTGAAATATGTCGTTTGTGTGAGTCTCGCGATACAGCTTTTTACCTGACGAGAATTCTCTTCACAATTTAACTTCGCAAGATCTTGTGGCGCGAGATCCCGTCACACTACTACAATTTATAGATCTGGCATTATAAAACTTTACGTTTTATATATAGCTGTATAGCTTAAATAAACAAGTTTTACAAAACCAGTTACAGTGGAGAACAACAATGCTAATGAAGACCTAACAAGGAAAAACGTGTTGTTTTCGCCCTCCAGCTGTAAAAAAAAAAAAATAGTGTTACCGAAACTATAAAATATACAAAGGCATTTTAAATTCTTTAGAAAACTTGAAAGTTGGGATTTGAGAGTAAACAGCTGGCAAATGTTTATCTAACTATACAATGAAAGCACCATGAGTACTTACATCTCCATCATGAACACCCACACTGGGATTCAAACCATTCACTGTGCCATGTTTTACCAATCGAAAAAAGGCTCAGCCCAAGACGCACTTAATTAGCTTTGTCTACTAACGCCACGCTCCCTTTCCCGCTCTATTAGCTTCTACTCCAAAAACACCTCGGCCACAAATTAATCACTGCCATCCTGAAGGTTTCAAGGGTGCATGTTGCCAGCAAGCACAGATGAGACCAAATGAGAGCTCTCACAGTGGACTAGCAAAGCTTTGCCACAACAAGGTCCCAGAGTTCCACATCAGTGATAATAGAGGTGGCAAATGGAGAGCCAATTGATAACTATTTTAATTGGAAAAAATAATTAATTTAAAATATCCCTTTTGCATTAATCTTTCATGTAACTTTAAGTCTTGCTATTTGTTTTTTTTATTTTTTGACTCAGTTATGGATGTGTTTTTTGTTTTTTTATATAAGAAATAAAGAATGGGACGGAAAATTTTATTAAAAAAGTATATTGTTATTTTGAATTTAAGTACTTAATTCAACAGCTGACACTTTTATTTATCCATTTACTAGTTGTGTGTATCCCTTTATAATTTTATCTCTTAATGATAAAAAGATAAATAGATGAAAAACCAATGAGTAAATTGCTTTATAAGCAAATGCTTGCAAGGCTCTCCAGCCACTCCAGAGCCCTCAGCCCCATCCCTTTGACTGCAAAAATATAACTGCCCTAGTTTCACATATTATGTGTGAGTGTGACCCCTGGCAGGTCAGCGACTAGGCCACATCACAAGGCAAACCCTCCCCAGGACACTCAGACACTTTCCAAGGAGCCAAAGAACATCGAGGACATTCAGGGGGGACACCTGCTGAATCAGGCGCTTCTACGCCACACAGTGTGATGGAAACTGATCCACTAATATCAGACATGAAGCTATTAGTGGCCTGTACAAACACTGCCATCTATTAATACTGTAACCTGGCACACACAGGCGCTGCTCTAAAAAAGCACACTCACGCGGTGGCTGTCACACATACCTGATCTGGTTTCAGCTGCACAAACCTTCCAGGCAACACATTATACAAGCGAGTACACTGGCCCACACATGCAGACACACACAGACACTAGTTGGCCGTGGCTCTCAGTAGTGTCCCGTTCAGCAGACACTTGAAAGGACACCCTAGAGAGGGGTCCTTTTCACAGTAATAGTGCCCAGCAGCACTTAGCGCGGACCCGGTGGTTCACTCCCACTGTAGTGAAGGGGATGAGGGTTCTCAATTCCACAGCAGCCCACTCTTCGCTTCCCGCTGAGTGGGGAAAGAAGAGTCTGTCATGGACACAGCACTCCACCGGCTCCACACTCACACACACTCCAAAGCACTCACTCACCCGTCGACCACTATGGAGTGCGAGATCTCAAATTTGAGTGAAAGAACAAGTGGGAATTGGCAATGAGTGTGAAATATTTCTGATTATGTTCAGATGGTTCACACTCAAAACGCCGAAACTCAGCAGCCACAACAGAATGAACACATGAAAAATGCAGAGTGTACACATAAAGACCGGTGATAAATTGAAGCAAAAATCATAGTAGTGTCTCTGTAAGCTGTTGGGCCTCCACAAACACATGGAAGCATCTGCATTTTCCAATGTTTCTATTGTACTTCTATTGTTTTTTTTCCATTAACTTGTCACAAGTTTGTACTCAAACACGCAAATCTAAACTATATGGCCAAAAGTACACCTACTTAAATATACATACATAAAACGTATGAGGGGTGTTAAAGTATGACCCCTTTGTATGGGACAGTTTGATGTTTGTTGACCCATTGTTTGGGCTAATCCCGTTATTTCTGGTTCAATGTTACAGCAGTCATATTTTAGACACAAGCTAGGTCGACAAAGAGAGTGGTCCTCAACCGCAAAAACACCTTTAGGATGACATGGAATATCGACTGCAAAGCCTAATCATCAAATATCGGAGGCTGACCCCACTGATTCTCTTGTGACTAGCATTATATTAATGCCCATGATTTTGGAATGAGACGTTCAACAATCACATTTTGCAATGTATAACAGCTGCACACCTGTCGAAGGAAGACCACTGCAGCTCCTTGTCTCTTTACCAGCTGACTCCGCGTTGCCCAAAAACAGTAGAGTGCAGACCCTCACTTTACCCTCATCATCAGTTGCAAAATTTACCCCTGAGCCTGTGGGTCTGACACAGACAGGTATGAGAGCAGCGTGATGGTAAAAGGAGCTGTGGTGAAAGCCCACCTCTCATGTCAACAGCACATATTTAAGGTAAGCGAGACTCATTTCAACCAGTTATCTATCTCGCTCTCTCCTTATGTCTCTCTCAGTCTTTCTTCCTCTAATCTCTCCTGAACATATTGTGCAAATGTGTTGCCTCTGTGGTATTCCCGCATTTGCCAGCTCAGCATCACCGATGGAATTCCTCCCTCGTGGTTCGGTACGGCAGGGATTACAGCAGCATTCCCTGCTGCTCAGTCACAACGTTAATTCGGCTCGTCCAAGTGGATATCTGGGCCTGTTGGACAGCGTGTGTGTAAGTGTGTTTGTTGGCTGAGGATCTAGACAGGATGAGCATAATACTAAGCATTCAGGAATCAGGAAGATAGTTCCCGGGATGCCTGGAATTCCTTCCGGAAACCTTGCTGTCTGCCATAGAGGGTGAATTAGAGTCCAGCCAGTGTGTGTGTGTGTGTGTGTGTGTTTGAAACAGAGAGAGTGAAAGTGAGAGTTACAGCAACTATCTCCCCCTCTCTCTCTCTTCCTTTTGAGGCCAGAGCCGGCTGTATCTATTCATGAGACTAGAATTATGGGACAGTTATTCGGAGAAGCCTATTATGGTATGAGGACACAACACATCTCACTCCCACACATCCAAACACACACGAAAACACACTCATAGACAGAGACCGTTATAACATCGCAGGTGATAGGAATCAGGTTGTTCCAGTGTTATCAGACCAGAATGTGATGATGCTTTGGATTCCTCAGATACCTAAGTGGTCAGGTTTACTCCTCACTATAGACAAGTGTTGCAGACAACTGCCTAAAATCTGTCTTAAGTACAATAAAACAAAATCTATGATTTGCCATTACGCTGATGAAGTCATGCAGAGGAAAAAAGAAAACGGCTCACAGATGAAAGGAATGCAGAGGAAAAGTGAAGAGGGACAGAGGCTGAATCTGTCAGAGTAGTGACAGACTACCAATACTCACAGTCTTTCTTTGTCCATGTTACCATCACAGGTATTAGTTCAAAACCCATTTACAGCGTGTTGACATCAGAGACAGACAAGTGTTTATACAGGCATATAAGGCTGAGCTACAAAGCCATGACGTAAAGGTTGATTCCAGTTTATTAAAACTTAATTTTCGTCTTGTTTTTGTAGCTGTGGTCGCTTCTGTGAATATGATGATTTTAAACACCAAAGTAATTGTTGAGATCTGAGCACACAACAGTATCACTACAGAAAAGTTTGCCAAGACAAGAAAAACTTTCAGAAGATCAGAAGGGTTATGAACAAGCCAACAGCTTAGCCAGATTATCTAAACCACTTTATTTAGAGGTGAAACTGAAAGTGAGCACACCCAAAATGTCACATTGCACAGGAAAACGGTGCTATGGCAAGTATGGTAGGTCAAAGACGGGCAAAGTTGAACCAGAAAGCTGGTCTATATACTGTAATGAATGTTTTCTTGCTCATCTTTTTAGTGATGGCACCATGTTCCCAGATCTCAGCAGTTAAAGGGGCATTATGGAGTTTCCAGCGGCCACTAGCGGTGCGGTTCTAAGATTGTAACCAGGTGTGTGCTCGTACGCGTGCTCGCTTGAACTCATGAGCAAGCATAAGCTGAAACACAACCACTTTCATACAGAAATCCCGCAATAAATGCAGGAACACCAGCATGCAGGCTGTGGCTTTTCTCCAGACATGTTAAGGCTCTGTTACTTCGATGTTCCCGTCTCAGAGGGAGATCAACGGCGCCATACCTTTCATTCAGCGCAGCGAGCCACATATCGGCTCAATATTCCCGAAAAAAGGTGAAAAAAAGGAGTGACGGCGGCTTTAGACAGACAGGGAGAACAGACAGAGCTGGAAACTCAGGTAAACTCCCACTGCAACGTTACAGTAATAGCTTTATCAACTGTGTAATGCAGTTCTGTAGTGTCTTTCATTACACCCTTCAAGGCTAGTAAACATATATATCTATCAAACTCCATGGTGCTAGTTTCTAACTTGGGCTTTAATGTTAAAAACAATTTTAATACAAAAGGAGAAAGCTCAGTTTCCAAGCCAAGCTAAGATAACTCTGATGACATCATTAAGGTTATTTTCTTAGTCTCCTCCAGAGACACAGAAGACATTGTATTAACTGTTTTCATGGTTAGTTTAGCATAAGGTGAGATAAATATACTTTATTGTGCCCAATGAGAAATTTGGCTTTGGCAATAGTGCTACACACAGCTGCAATATGTAGCAAACAAAAACATAGTGGTACATTTAAGAGACAATATCGAATTACAAACTTCAAAAAATTAAAAAGGTTATATAAAATATTACACTTGCTATGTGAGATAATACATATAAATACACAGACATTATAAAAATGAGGAATGAAATCATAGAAAACCATTATTCATAATGCACAGAATTAAACATAACAGTGCCTCGTTACTTATGAGACACTAAACAAGAAAGAAGCTGGTAAACTGGTTGTTTGTAGTGTTACAGAAGTTGGGGGGAAAGAAAGTTTAAAGCGGTTGTTTTTACATTTGCTAGCTCAGTAACGTCTACCTGAAGATTGAGGTGCAGCAGGATTATTATTTTTGGACATTCAGAAATAAGCAATATTTATAAAAATTTACCACAGGGCACTTGAGGAAAGGAATATTAAGGCTAATTAATTGATTCTTCTCATTTAATATATTAAACTATCAACTTGGAACTGATTAATTATCAAATAAAGCCGTGAGAGGCAATGATCGGGATCCAAGCAAGTCCTGAAAAATGCAATATTTGACATTTTCAGAGGAGAAGATCAGAAACAAATGACTTAAGAGATTAAGGTGATGAAAGAATTTGGACTTTGAGATAATTGGGCAACATAAAACTTGATTTTTACAGCATCACCTTGAGATCAGAGAGTGTCATTATGTGTACCTGACTACTGGGTGACATGTTCAACCCACCTGCAACATTTTGTGTTTCCAAGGTTTAAAGTTTAAGCTGCACAAACACTTTTAAGCAGAGAAAAAAGAAGAAAATGTCACGGGATCCAAATAAAACAGAGAACTTAGAGTTACTATGCTCTGAACAACCTCATTGTAAGCAAGTCTGAGTTGGTTGCCTGGGGATTTGAACCCTGGAACTTCAGAGCTCTAGAGCAGGTGACACACTGACTGAGCTACAGGTGAGAGGCTTCCACACACCTTTTACAAGTTGAGGTAGTGATGTCACATGTGCCAGATCTGAATATTTCTGTCAGTTTAAACTTAAAATGCTTCTGAAAAAAATCACACATCATTCTGCTGGTTTTGGGTGTGTTGTAAATTATTTTGGTTGCATTGTATCCAACACTGAGCAAAAAAGAAAATGTTGTGCATACTGTACAAGTTACAGCAAGATACTGAATATCACTGCAAACTTTCACAAAACTAAATCTAAAAACCCTTTGAAACACTTGATATTGGCCATCTAGAGAATGTCTGTGTTGATTTTGGTAGCTTTTGAAGAGAGACTTGTGGAGATATAAATGTTAATTGATTTAGCATATTCTGAAAAATATAGAATGACTGAATTCTGAATTGACCATAGGTTGCAGTGAGGCAAACGTCACAAATCAGTGAATGTGCTGAAAGATTTTTTGAAGTTTGGAATGAGAAATGTCTAGAAATTTACAATTGTTGTAATAATCCATGCCCACTTTGAGCAATCATTACCAAATTTTATACATCAACTGATTAGTGACCCTAGATCGCACAAACCAAATTTTGTACGATTCCATGCAGCGAATTATGAGGTATAAACGTTTTATATGTGTAGTGGAAGAATATCCCAGGACAGCTCACCAAAGCTGCCAAAGTTTCAGGTCAATTAGCAAAACCATCTGGGACGAATTTGCAAAAACAGGTTTTAGATAAGTGATAAAAATTTGCTGTTTTTGCTGCCCAAACACTTTTAGCAGAGAAGAAGGAAGGGAAGGAAGGGGGGGGGGGGGGAAAGAAAGAAAGAACAGGGCTCCCTAATGATTAGTAATTAAATGAATAACTAAAATCAGAAAGATAATATAATCGCTATGGAAGAAGGGTTTTGGAGTTATGCATAGTAGAGGTTGGCAGCATTCGCTTTTGCACAACATTAAAGGGTAGCTTCTATTTCTATTCTATTTATATATTTTTCAACGTGGACCTTATTTTATCATGATTTTGTGTCTATGTCACTAATAGGAACAACCTTTTTTGAAATTGCTCCAGTATTGAGCGAGCACGCTGCAGTCAGCAGCAGTGAGACAGGGCTGCAACAAGTACAATTATTCCTGATAGAATTGCTGTCCAAAACTATGAAAGTTTTAATGAACCAGAATTATCCTTTCACACGTGGTTTGGATCAGCTTTGCTCCTGTTTCTTTATCTGTTTATCAGTGTGTATCTCTCCTATCTATTACAATTTTGGTCATAGCAGCTGAGACAATAGAAGCAGATCAGATTCTCCAGGCAGGTAGGAACTGATATTAACATTATGTCAGAAACGGCACAGAGGTACACCTTGCGGGGTGTTAGAACAGAGAGAAAGAACATGTAACACATATTCCACATCTCTCACATACACAGGGCTCAAGGGAGATTAATCAAGATATGCAGGACACCACACACACACACACACATATCTATAAGATGCCAGAGTCAGACCAAATACATAATACATTTTACTGCACGTTGGCAAACAAACAGTCCATTAGTCCAATTCAATTTGTTTTAAATCATAATATACCACACATTCATCTTTCCCACTGCTGGAAACGCAGCAGAAGGGAATTGTGCCCTTGAGGTCCTTTTTTTTTTGTTTAATGGCGCCGTTTTTTGCCATTTTCTCCTACTGCTGGCTTTGTGGTGGCAACATATTCTACAACTCTACTTTAGACTGCCTTTTCCTTTCTTTTTAATAAAAAAAAAACATCATCAGATAATTTTTTCACACCAAGAATGCACTGGAAACAATCCCTCTGTCACCAGTTCCCACAACTCACCTACAGTAGCCCATGAGGGACAATAGATGCATTCAAGAATGAATAGCTGGCAGCTTACTGAAAACTTGTGAGCAGGGTGAAAGCAAAACTCCTAAATTGCTGCTATAAGTTCACGGTCACCTTCAAGGTCATTTCTGGCCCCAGCCCTTGTAAATTTCTGTTTCTGTTTCCATCTGACACAGTGCAAACATTAATATCTGTCCAAGTGCAACCTGCTACTATCTCTGTACCAAGTAAGTTCACACTGCGCTGCTGCTTCTTTCTTCTTACCAGCTTCTTAAGCACAGACATCATTACTTCAGACAATCAAAGAAATCAATGGATTCAAGTCCACAGAGAAGGAAATGCAGTGTCTAACAGCTGGCTGACAGAATTTCACTGATAACGAGGTCATTTTCTGTTTCTCCTAATAAATGGGCAGTCACTTGTGATGAATGCTTTGATCTCAAAATGACCTACTGATCATCGTGTGTGTGTGTGTGTGATATCTGTCACTTGGAGGCTCCAAGCACTATTATAACGAGCATACGGTTGGCATCACACACAGCTCATATTAACCCATTGGCTCTTTCTGTGTCTGCAAGATTGTGTGTTTGTTTCTATCTTGTACACACACATTTCGACACACATTCGATGTACGCATGCGAGCATCCTCATCCACAGCGAAGCGATGGCTAATGTAAGTGTTTTACTCGTGTTTTAATATCTGATTATGTGCAGTGAGTCAGGGAGAGAATGAGGCAAAGTCTTTGGCTCAGAGCTAAGACTTGAGTGCCGCCTTGCTCTCCTCATCTAACCTCATCATCCATCTTTATAAAGCCTGCACCCTGCGGTCGCTATCCTAAACTTTCACGTTAAGTGCCCTGAGAGAAGTCAGCCATGCATCCAGAAAACTCACACTCCCACAGCCACTCAATAAGGACTATTCATGGATGACACTATAGGCAGTAACAGAACAGAACATTGTGCTTATACACATTTATGCCAATGTGAGGGTGAGCCAGAGGTGAGCAAGAAATCCCAAGAACTCCAAATCAGATTTTCAACAGAGAAATTCACTGCAGAAAAAAATGACACAATGAGATGTTTCAAGTGGAGCTTCAGTCTCTAAAGACTTGCAGTCAAACATCCCGACAATCCCACACTCCCCCTTCCCACTCGAATCCCTCTCTCCTGCTCGAACAAGATCCATGAGTGGCTCCTGCAGATATCCAACCTGGCAAGCATATAAATGTCTGGGACTGTGTGTGTGTGTGTGTGTGTGTGTGTGTGTGTGTTCATTCCTCGGGCTGTCCCACAGGGAATACGTGCATCTCGTCTGTGAGTCACAGGCAGGGTCTGTGTCTGTGTGAGAGTCCATCAGAACACATCAGCGTCAAGATCTCTTAGTTCACCTCAGGCAGACAGACACACACACACTCACTTGCATTGTACATCGTTAAACCTCCCCAGGGCTATGTGCTATCCCCCACGTCCCCTCAAGCTGAAACCTCAGTTTCTCTTCTCCCTTCACTTTTCATGTCATACAGGCTGTCCACTCACACTGGACAACTGCTAGCATATGCTGCTCGCCTGGGAAACACAGAAAGCTGTCCGGGACTGGATGAGACACTTTATCACTCTCACACACACATATTTTTCACCACAGACAAACTACACAACGCATAAGGCCCAAAAAGGACCAAAAGGGTGCCCAGGGTTTTAATAGCAGCACTGGTTATACTAGTTTAAACTGATATCCAGTCATATCAGCACACCCAAAAGTTGTTGTGTTGCCTGCTGCAAGAAGCCACCTCACATCGCAGTTTACAGTAAACAATGTCCCCTTGTGACAAGCTTGGTTCTGAAAATCTTTCAGTTATAGAAATTGAGAAAAAAAATTAAGAGTAAGCACTAATGAGTGGCTGATTATGCATCATCTAGGAAATTGACAAAAAAAACAAATGAATGTTTTGTCCAGCAAATTGTATTTTTATAACAAGATTATCACAAGGATTTTTGATTATTTAATCTAATTTCCACAATTCTTTCAACATAAAAAGTAAAGGCAGATCAATTCCCAGATTTGTTTTAATAAAATATAAAAGTGTGCACAATAGGCAAAACACAATTGGCACACCATTAGGAAAAACTTGAAAGATGTACTGTTTTCCAGGAAGTGAAAACAATCAGGTTTGTCATTGAATAAAGTGTTGTGTTTTTCATATAGATGAAGAGAGACAGCAAGCAGACAGAAACTGAGCAATGGAGACAAAAACAGACAAGACAGACACAGGTAAACAGGGAAATAGAGAAACAAAAACAAGGGCGAAAAAAAGACAAAAACAGGAGAGCGTAGAGACAGAGAGGCAGACAAACACAGACAGGGAAGTGTAGAGACAAGACAGACAGACAAATAGAAACAGTGGAGAGTACAGATAAGCTGACTGTGTCGACAGTAGAGCTTTAATCTTCGAGTGCTTCACGAGGCTCTCTGCGCTGAGAGTCATTATCGTTCTATGACATAGATGAATGGTACATCTGCATAAGGGAGGGCCTGACATGACACATGACAGACACAACTAACTCTCATTTGCTCCATCACCTTTTTATGAGCGTTCTTCCACCAAAACGCTCTTCTTCCTGCCTACTGTTTGCCATTTGTCTGTTTCTGTGGCGTATGAATGCTAGTAGGTGACTTCAACATGAACAGAGGACAGGCCATTGTACTCGCCCTACCCGAGACAGCCGTTAATTTGGCACGCAGGGTGTGTTTGTGTGTGTGTGTGTGTGTGTGGAAGAGAATAAAAGAGAATATAACAGCTCTGCAGAGGCTCACTACACAGTGAGTGTTGGGTAAGAGCCTCTGTATGGACTTGTGGCCTTGTTTGGAGTGTGCCTCATTCTCGTGTGTTGTTTAATGAAGGGGCTCTTAGAAAATACACACATCCACACTCACACACACATTCACTACAAATGGTATCAATGGTTTTCTAGCACATGGAAAATTAGTGCATGTTTGGTGGGTGAAAGCAGCATCCCAAGGTCTTCCATCAGTTGATTGTTCTGCATTCCTGTTAATAATTTCCAGAGTGTATATGTCCGTGACTAATTCTGGCATGTGATTAGGAGTTTTGTGGAGACAGCCGAGTGCGTAGGGGAAAGTCTCTTACCCTGGCTAAGCTCTGGGTTTCCGGTTCACTCTCTGCAACTCTGCTGACTGAGTGGAAGTCACTTCTTGGCTTCTTTCTCGTCTTTGTTGACTCACCGGGCAGGCAGCGTGTATGTCCACCAAAATAGCATGGGGATCCTTTGTGCGTATGAGGTGTCCGTCTGATGCGGAGGACCACTTGAGCACCTTAGAGCTGGAAAACACTGGGATTGCCTGGCCTATCCATCCAGTAATAATTGGATCAGCGTGTGTCCGAGGAGGCCCAGGCCAAGCTTCTACCAACTGATGTCCTAATTGGTTTAGTGTGTGTGTGTGAGTGCGTGTGAGTGTGAGTGTGTGTGTGAGTGTGAGTGTGTGTGTGTGAGTGTGTGAGAGAGAGAGAGAGAGAGAGAGAGAGAGAGAGAGAGAGAGAGAGAGAGAGAGAGAGAGAGAGGAATTCCCCAGCTTACCGTGTCCCCGGTGTGTATAGTAAAGCTGCTGAAGTAAGACGTGGATGTGACGTCACTCTCTAAGGCAGTTGTCCGGTCACTGTTGTGACCCGATGACAGGCTTTTTCCTGCTGCCAAGACCAAACAGGATGATCCGTCAGCAGCATGAGCAAGACGTCTCTGAGCAAGAAGAGGAAACACACAGAGAGGAAAAGACTAATTTACCTGACAGGATCCAACCGAGCAAGCTGTTGTCGAGTCGCTAACCCTGCTGCCGAATCAAGTCCGAGGCTTGACAGATGGATGGAGCCTACTGTGTGAGACTGAACCGTGAGAACCCCCAGAACAAAGTGTGCCGATTGCCATGCTTAAATAACTCAGCCGGTTAAGTTCTACTTGGGATCACAAAGAACAAATACACAGATTAAATGTCACTCTTTTTTAATTTAATCGTATTTTCTTTGGCATCCGGGTGTATCAGAGTCTGCATCTTTATTGTTGGGTGAGTCATCTCATAGGTAGAAGACCCTGGGTTTTCCAGGTCACACAGCTCAAAAATATGAAGGTTCAGTTAACTGGTGACATTTCTTGCAGATGTGAATGTGAGTGTGAATGGTTTACAATCGATATTGCAATGTCTATGTCTAAGTTTGCTAACATAAGCTAACATTAGTATGTACGGGTAAGATTTTGCTTTTTCATTCTCTATAAGTTAGACAATCTTGCGTCAAGGAGTGAGGGATTTAGTCCATCTGCCTCTTCTTTTATTCAAAGTGAGTCACTAAAACCAAACCTGGAGGTTGTAGAAGCTTCTCAACCTGCAGAAGACCATTTAATATTTCAATAAATGTTAGATGACATTAATATTAACCAAGCTAGTCATCCTAAAAGGGGAAATTCTCAGTACACCAAGCAAAAAAGTCTGCAATTGCTATTTTGTGATCTGCACGTTTACCTGCCACTGGATGAATTCATGCACTGGCTGTCCAATTTAGAAAGCGCAAACAAAAAGACTCTTCTTCTGTATTGACAATGTTCAAAGAGACAGCATTTTTTCTAGTCCACAACTAAAGAATTGTTAGTTAAAGCTTAAGGGTATAGCATCTGCTAGGCCTTAAGTTATTTCTCTTGATTACTAGCTCAACACCCCAACACAAATGCACACCACGTACAAACTTGACGTGCATGACGCATTGTGGTTTTGGTGCAAGAGCTCTGTGTGTGTCTATACTTAAGTACTTAACAACAAAACAATTTAATGGTTAACATGACAGGACTGTTTAGTTTTTTTGGTGTTACTTATGTACACAATAATGCTCAAAAAGTACCCCTTCTGTCACCTGACCAATGCAACAAAGTCTGAATCCAGTTTGCTCCTGTGTTTGCATGTGTGGGCGAGTGAGTAGGGGCAGGGATGCTGAATGCGCCAATCCATAAGCCCCATCGACAGAAAAACTACTGTTCCTCAACCGGAAAGAGCACTGGAGGAGAAACACTCTAACTGGATGTCCTCAGAGCAATTCAAACACACACACACACACACACACACACACACACACACACACACACTTACACACACACACACACACACACTTACAAACAGCAGGTAGGCAAAGATGTCAATACTGAATTTTGGCAAAAGAAACGTTGGACAGTGAGTGGGAGACTTTACAACTTGTTTGAAAAAAAAATCGGAAAACTTCATTATCAAACACAGAGATAAGCATTAAAACATTCACAATCAACAGACAGGAATGAAATCAGGCTTTGTCCAAATCAAAACAAACAAATTATAAAGGGTAACAGCCATGTAACTGGTAGCTGATTGAGCTGATTTCCCTCAATATTAAGTGGCTGTGTGGTGGCTGACTGTACATCACCACATGGCACTGCAGCCTTTGTGCGTCTGTTAAGCGAAATATTTACATAACCATCTGACTGAGCTTATAGCTAAGAGCTTTAACAAAGACTTAACACACTCGGCATGAGGCGAATTGTGGCTCACGGGCCACATCCGGCCCACCAAAGCTTCCCCTCCAGCCCGCAGAATGGCCACTGATTAAAGTATTGCAATATTTATATATTTGCAGTACTACGAACTGTGCATCTATGGCGAAATTCCCAGTGAAAAATGCCTTAAAGTTACTGCCAAAGCAAACTCAATATCTCCTACTGCTGAAGCGTCACATTAAAAGCATTTAATTGATGAGACAAGAGTTGAATTTAATTATGAAGTAGTCATAGGAAATGACCACTATTGTTCATCAAAAATGCATCTATAAAACGTGACAATGGTCATTTTCAACATTTTATGACAGCAGATCAGTTTGAAATATTGCAGCGAATAATGAAACAGTCAGGAGCAGCCACAGTGAGCTGATAGTTAAAGAGCTGCAGGCGACAGGCTGCACATTTCCACCTTCTCAGCCAGGTAACCAACTTTCACTTGTGCTGTTCGCAGACTCATGTCATGTGCAGCATAAAGTCAGATCATGACTGCAGACTGCTCACATAATTATGGAAAAAGACCAATTATTGCCAGATAAGAGTTGGTTTAGCTGCCCCAGACTTGAAGTATTAAACCACATTTGCTGTTACCAATCAAAACTGCATCCTGCAGTTACAATAACAATTACAGATTCACTCCTCAGTGAACAGCCTCCTTGGTGGAAGTCTGAGAGCATTTTCTGGGTAAGTATATAGTATTTTGTTATCATTATGGATTTACCATGGTTTTTAGGAGTGTGTTCACACTGACATAGGCTAATAAAAACTTTCATTTTATGAAAGTGCAAACATAAAACAATAATATGCTAAGTAAGCCTCATTTTTTTTTTATTGAAACTACGGCCCCCACAGTGTCTCCTAAGAAAGATTCTGGTCCTTCAACAAATGTAGTTGAGGACCCCTGTATTAAGAGGCCAATTCACCCAGTACAAAAAACATATTTCCTCACTTTTCTCTTGTGCTGCAGAGTTGCTCAGAATTTAATATATCCCATGGATGTATTATAAGAACTGGATACCGGACTGCAGCATGGCGCCCACTCATTTGCACAGAAATTGCTCTGCGTTCTGTGGCGGACTGCGCATACGTAGTGTTTTTCTACTGCTCAGGCCATTGACTTTACATTGGGTTGACATCACACAAACAGAAATAACTTCTGTAGGCTCAGGGAAAGTTTCACACACATAAAACCTTTGTGATTTAAAAAAAATCCTAATACAAACAGTTACTGACTTTGTTCACAGGTTGAGGTGTCTTTTATAAAGGCGGTCTATGGAAGATAAAGCCTTTCTAGTTTTGCAAAACCATTCATGTTTTAAAATTCACAATACGAAGAGCAATAATGGATCTCATTAGCAGCTGGATGCGTTGTGTCAAACAGAAGAGAATTACTTTTTGTTGCAGTACCAGGGTTGGCCTACATCATATACTGTATAAAAGAGGTATATCCACGAGATAGACACCTGAGATTTCTGCCTCCACCCCAGTACACAGTAGATGAATAAAATTCTGCATGTGAAGCTGAACTGAAGTTGAAAACTTGCACACAAAAAAATAAACCACCACATTTCTTTTAAGAAACAGTGTCCCCGTCACTCTGGTGACACTAATAACAGTTTTCATATAGAGACTATTTGTTCACTAGAAAGAGTTTCCAAAAAATAAATCCCATTCACCACCATTGTATTGGAGTGGAGCTAGGATCCAGGTTTTTGTAATTTGGGTGAACTAAGTCTTCAAAATTACATCTTACAGCTCAAGCCTACAGTTCAACTATGATTTGTACATAGTAATAAACTAATCTTGTCAGGACACCCACAGAATAAACACAGAAGAGTATATGTCCACAACAGAATACACTGTGACTGAATGAGTCAGTGTAGAGCAGAGAATACCAGTTAGGAAAATGAGAGCTTAACTGTGTGAGGGTGCATGTGTGTGCTTGTGTGTGTGTTTGTGTTGTTAAGCGGGGTATGTGGCTTGTTACCGTAGATTTCTCATGGCATGCTAATTAAACATTCAGCTCTTCATCTAAACTGTCCATGAAGCAACATAACACTATAGAGAATTCAAACATGAGGCTGCGACTTTCCACATGCTGCATTTCATCAAAGTCACATTACAAAAGGATCAAGTGAAGGTCACCATGACCCTCATGCCCTCTGACACAACCTCACACATGTCAGACATGACACAACAACTTTGAACCCCAACCCTCCAAGCCCCACTCTTTCATACATCAATCAAACACCTCCTCCCACACAGACCACTACCTCACACACCCACACACAAGCACACAAATTGTGTGTGTTTTTAAAGCACATGGGCAATTAGGTACAGGACTGCACATGTCCTCTGATATTCTTATCCCCCCAAAAAATAACAATGCCACCTCAGGCATGGCATGTACGCATTATCTAAACCGCGGTGGATTCATTTAGAGTAGATGAGTGTAAATGCCTTCCAGCAACTGAGTGTGTGTCAGTGCTTACATACAAGCATGTGCCTATACTGTGTGTGCAGTCGAGGTTACACAAAAACTTATGAACTTATGTCCTGACAGCATTTACCAAATCACTTCAGTAGGCAGGTGAAGCAACCTGCTAACTAACGTGCAAATCACAGGGCAGATATTTTATTATTCCAATAGTGGCATCAGGTTGAGTGTTAAACTAAAGGACAAAAAATGTACTTAAAACAGGAAACCTCTGAATTCATTCATTTAGACTGAATATGTATGTGAATATGAATACAAACAAGGGTTTTTCTTTTCAAGTTTTATGTTTAAATAAATCTGGGAATTAATCAAATTTTATTTTGATTATAAAAATGGATGAAAGATCAATAAAATGATTTTTTTTTTTAAATATGCAAAAAAATGATTATAAAAATATAATTTAGGGGACAAACCTCGTCTGTTTGTTGAAATACTTGGACGATCTCGTCCCAAGACGACCTTGTTTATTTTAAAGTGATCAGTGTCTTATTGCTGGAGGTCCAGCAAACAACAAATCTTGGTGAAAATTTATCTCCAAGTAAAAGAAATGGGAATAAATTGAAAATAGCAAACCTTAAATATGCAACAGGGGAAAGCATTTACTCAAAAATGTTAGTCTTAGTGGTCAGTGCTTCCGTTTTTGTTTCATGGTTTAGTGATTTGTCATTTTGGAGAACATATCCGTTCCCTACCATCAAGAAAGTTGCAAATTACTTGATAGCTGTGAGACTGCTGCAGCCATACTTTGAACTATAAATGTGTTCTTTTTGGCGTGGGCTGTGTGACATCATTTGGAAAAAAAGAATTTAACTGTTTCTCTCTCCCTTGGAAACAGGATGTTTTTATCAATTATCTCTGAAAAGAAGCCTGCTGAGACCCCTCAACACTCTGGCCCACATGCATATACGTGTACACAGAAATACCAAACACACACACATACACACACACACACACACAAGTACTCCCACAACAAAACACGCATTTTCAACTACCTCAAAGACGCACAGCCTTTGCCATTGAGAGGAGAGCCTTAGCCAATCAGAGAAAAGAGGGCGATAGAGGAGGAAGTTAGTGTGGTCACACTGTATGTGTTCATCATCAACGCTGACAGAAATAGCTGTCAGAGAGTAAACAACACATCCCATTCATAAAAATAAAAAAAACAGCCAGTGAACGCCTACTACCTACAGTGCAACGAGAAGGGAAGCAAGAGATAAAGACAGGGAAGGAAACAGACAGACAAATGCACGGAGAGACAGATACAGTACAGAGACAGACAAAGAGAGAAGGAAATATAGACACAGACAAAAAGAAAGCAACAAAGGAGTAGTGTGAGATGTGGGGCCGCAGTTAGAGTGACAAAGAAAGCCTGATGATGACATCACATCCTCGTCACTGCTGGTTCCACTTCTTTGGTTTGGAAAACACCAGAAACCTACGTCACGTGGTGAGACACCACTTTCCAAACTCTCTTACTCAGTAAGTCACACACACAATTACACATACACACACTCACACACACACTCATACTTGTATACACATGTGCACTATACACATATGTACATATACAGCACAGTAGCCTTTTAAAATACAGGACTCTGTGCATCCATGTGTGTTCACTGGAGTCACCAGCTGTTTCCCAGCCCACACGTTGTGCCATTACACCAAAACACTTTCCATTCACACACACAATCAAACGCACACGCAGCATGGTTACCACGCAATGCCAGATAAGGAAATTGTTAAGCGTTGTGAAGTTACGCGCGCGCGTGTGTGTGTGTATGCATGGTTTGTCAGAAAGAGGAAGTGATGCAAGATGCAATGGAAGGTATATTTTTAGAAAAGAGCGGAAGTGTCCATTTCACTTCTCTTTCCAGGATTAGCACATACACAAAATACAGACATTTAACCACACACACACAAGAGCAACGAGTGAAAGTGCACACTTCCTTGCCACAAACGCCAGCTCAGTCTCCCAGTGTTGCACGATGGTGGATCTGATGCAATGTGCAGTACTATTAAATAAAAAATAATGTGCAGACCTGCAGCCTATATGCATCCACTTTACATTCATGTGGTAGAAACATGAATAATAGTCCATGTATATAAGTATGAAAACACCCAAAGGTCATCTTTAAGGCCATAAGGTACAGTAGCTTGCTTTCATATGTGTTTACACACAGACACACCCCCACGTTGTTTCAAACCAGCATAATTTAACCAACCAATCAGCTACTTTCTAATCCTACTTTCTGAAATCACCCGCAGGACTACCCAGGTGATAATAAAGCTGTGTCATTGCAATACTGATGTCATATGACTGTCATGGCACTGAGGGCCGAGTGGGTGTTTTCACTTCCATTTACATCACATGGTAACAGGATGAAACTAGCTTTTGAGACTCGAGTGGGCGACATTGTCACTACCTTGATCACTGGACCACAAACCTGCTCTCTGTGACCAGAGGATTCAGAGGAAAGAGATGGCAGATTGTCTGAGCGAGCCCAGTCTTACAGTTTAAACCTCATTCCCCACAGGACTGTGTGAGTATCGATAGAATTAACCTCGTTCTCACACAACCTGATTAATGAAACGTAGGCGTTAACCAGTCTGTTCTGTGTTTTCATTTTGCAATGAAACTTAGCATTTAGTTACTACAGTTAGTTATTGTTTCTGCTTCAAAAAACACACTGAAGTCTGCCTTGTTATTATAAATAAAATAAAGCAATCCATGAAATAATTAAAAAACAATGCCGCCATTAAAGGATCATATCATGTCCTGGGCCTTTTTTTACAAATCACATTATTTATATTGTTTATATATGTTTTATATTGTCTTGTGCTACGTACTGTAGGTAATCCTCAATGAACTGCATTCGAGGAAGCTCTGACGTCCAAGATTTGACATTTGACAGCTGTAAAGCATTGTATTCACAAGTCAGGTATGAATGTTGTCAGAAAATCTAAACCAGAGGTATCAGGAAACATGGACTTCATGTAAAACAAGATGTAACTGTATTATTGTATTGTTTTTGCATTAAAATGGTTGTTGTTCTTTTGTCAGACTGTGGAGTTCACCACCAGCACTTGAATGCATGAACGAACAAAGACTTTTCCCAATAGTTCCATTTCGGAGCGGAATTACTACGTACATGAAGATGACGCAATGCTGACAAGAAAATAAAGACAACTGTTCGCTATGATGGATCACATGTCTCTTCAAGGTGATTTCCGTAGCATAATGAAATAAGTGGAAACCAACAATAACTGCCTGAAAGGTGCGCTCCACTGATTTTATATGTCAGATTTACACAATATGGGGAGTACCATTCAGCCTGGGAATACAATTGTATAATGTCTTCTGTGGGCAGCTTTGTCAAGGCTGTGAAAATGACTCAAATATCTCAGCTTTGAACAGGAAACACATGAAATACAAACCAGGGGTGAGGAGGTGGGCAGGCACAGAGGGTCTAACAAAAAGATAATATAGAGTTGCATTATGCAGGATAGAATCCAGTGTTTGTGAAGTACTGGGGAATAATGGCCAGGATATCTTTGACCAATCTTTGTCTCTTTCAGTTCCCCCGACTTCATGAGGGAGCAACATTAAATCACTGGAGTGCCTCTTTAATGGACATTTTTTTAAAACAACCAACTATACAAGCAGAGGTAAGGAGGGGATGAAACTGAAAGGTTTTCTGATGTTATCGGAGCAGGACATCATATCATGGGAGAAAGAGAGAGAAATACAGGATGTTTTTGATGCATTTTTTCAAGACCAACTCCAACCTTCCACTAACACATATAAGTAAACACACATAAACACACGCACACACTTAGCACAAGTACAGGGGCCAATCCCCTCGCCTCCCTGTGGTGTACCTTTGGGGGGGTTAATGGACGCACTCACTCACCCTGATACTTTCCTCCCCTCTTAAGCTCATCTTCCACTGCCCCTGTCCTCCCACTCCCCTCTTTTTTCCCACTCCACTAGTGTTTTCCACCCCAGTGGAAACAAGGAGGGGTGGGTGGCAGGGCTGCTTACCAGCGTCTATAGTGTACACAGGAAAAAAATGGGTCAGATACAGGAACGGAGGATGGCGGTGGCTTATACCTTGACCATCGTGCTGTGTACATGCTGGGGGCAAGGGGTGTGTGTGTGTGTGTGTGTGTGTGTGTGTGTGTGTGTGTGTGTGTGTGTGTGTGTGTGTGTGTGTGTGTGTGTGTGTGTGTGTGTTTAGAGGTGACTGGGGTGATCTGGTGGTGAGAGCCCCGAGGGTGGCATTACCTTCAGGCACCTGCTGCTTTTACTTCTCTCTCAAACACACACTTTGATATTTCTGACAACAACAACAGTCCATCATCAATTCCTTCCACATTTTTTTTTTAAATTCAGAATTGCTCCCTTTTGGTTTTGAATTCATATTTTGAAAATGTCTACATGTTAAAGAATAGAGAATTTACAACAGGTATGGGTGTAGTTATACATAAAAAGGAGATGTAGCTGTGTATCAGAACCAGTCATTTCCTACATCAGTCTGAGCACACTAATTTTATCTCATAAACAAGTGACTCTATTTTGACACTCAGTTTTAAATCTATCATATACGTCGTTGTGTATGTGGGCGTCTTTGTTGTGTATGTGTGTGCAAGCGTGCGCATGTGTGAATGGTGTTGATGCGTAGGAGACAGTTACGTGTTTTGGCTTACAACATGGCTGTCGATGGCTTGAGTTGTCATGACAATTTTTAGTAGGACTTCACCATGGTGACCATGACTGGACACACACAAGCACAATTTTAATCCAATGCAATGGGATATTTCTTAAATAAGTGAATGACACACTTTTGTCTTTTTTACACAAATGCAGTTCTGCCTGACCCAGTTATTTAGAAAAGGAAAGACACTTAAAAATAGCTCTTCTTGCCACACTATCTACTACTGGTCAATTTTAAACCCAGATCAAAACCTTTTAATATAAACATTTGGATATAAATCCAATCATGGAGACCTGACCCAGAATTATTAAGTCTAATCTGGTCAAGTAGACTCCCGTTGTATTGCTACAGGTCTTGTCTGTGTGTTAATATATCTAGTACCTGAGTGGATCCAAATGGATGCAAATAATTATTACAGCAGAGAAATGTGTTGTTTTTTCAAGGTGTGACTGGTCATGCTGCTGCCAATGTTGCTGCTCCTTTTCTAGAGGGTTTGGTCGTGTCCACTACATTTTAGATTGGATCTAATTCATTTTCAGATCCATTCGGGTCATGCCTCACTTGACTCTTCTGGTGTCTTTTCTTATTTTATTTCTTTCTTTATGTACTGTATTTTTGGTTCAAGTAGGTTTTCCATTGGTCCATTTTGGATCAGGTCCAGGTCAGGACCTCTACTCTGATGTACTATTAACCCAGGGGTTCTCAAACTAGTGCTACTACTGTACTAAGCTGATACCAAGATGTAAAAGATAATTCCAATTTGTTCCAATTCGTGTCTTATTTTTGTAATTGGTAACTGAAGACTACAAATTTGAAAATGAAAAAATTTGGGGGTGCGTAGTGAGAAATAAGTGCACAAGGCTAATTTAGCTGCTGCTAGCATAACGCAACTGAATCTGACCAAAATGTTGGCACTTGAGTTTCATCGTGGGTGATTGTAGGCCCCAGGGTTTGACAACAAAAAGATGATATCTCTGGTTCTACAGCATCGATTGTGATCCTTTTTTTTTCGCTTTTACCCTTTTAACTCCAAATAAAGAAGTTGAAGAAATCTAGCTAAGAAATCTAGCTAAAGTTCAGGCTTTTTTGCAGGCAGTGCGATTGTCTGACTGCTCCTGTTATTTTAACCTTCTCTCCTGTGTTCTTCTTCTCGGAAGCTACAAACAGCACTGGGTTGAACTTTAAAGTATAACATTTTCATTTTATCACGCACATGCCCACAAGCTATGGGTCACTTTCGCATTGTGACTCGCCTCTGTGACACAAACGTAACACGCTATTACACTGCGGTGACAAGAGAGACATAAGTGTTCTTCTGTAGGATAAGAGGTCACAGATCAGTTGACCATTTTGACCATGACTCTCTGTGGCACAGAGAGCAACAGTCTCCCACATAGTATCTCCCAAATAACACAGGAAACACTCAGACGTAAGCCAATCACACACAACAAAGCTCTGACATCATGTCTGACATGACAGCTAAGCAGGAACAGCTGTCTAGTAGTTACTGGCGACACCACAGGAGTGACGCAACAGGTTAAGTGTGTGTGTGTGTGTGTGTGTGTGTGTGTGTGTGTGTGTGTGTGTGTGTGTGTGTGTGTGTGTGTTGGCATGCATGTATCAGGTCAGCACTGGTGTGGTCAATGTGGGAGAGATGAGTCACAAGGTCAAACTCAAGTTAAATTCCAGTGAAAGGGGAAGAAGAGAGAAGAAAAGTCAGGGAAAGTGAGAGAGAAGTCAGATAGGGGGAAAAAAATCAGACTTGACAGACAGACAGAAGCAGTTTTTGTTTTAGTGATTTGGTAACACATCCTCAAATTTCAGAGTAAGTGGCCTAAAGCAAAGATCTCATAAACTGTGCGTTGAGGTTAAGTCCACACGACGCGGACGTGTGTTTCCATGCTTTGCTTTGCTACGTGTTCATGTTGCGTACAGATAGTCGTGTGTGAATGGTCCGCTCCGCTGGGGAAAAGAGGGAATCGTGCCCAGACATTCCATGGCACAGATTCCCAAAGAGTTTCCACTACAAGTAAGACACACACATCCTGCCTCTCAGGGTGAATTTCTGTCTAATGTGCAATATTAGGCATAGAAAAATATTATATTATTATTTATTAGTGCCATGAAGAGTGGCATATGAGCAGTCAATCAGGCAGGTTGTTTTTTATGCAGCCTATGGTTGTTACAGAGAAGTAGCACATCTTGACAGCCTGCACCCAGCATGCAAATCCCTCACAGGACATAACTCCAAATGGGGCTTCCCATAATGCAAAGTAAGGGCAGCCCCTCTGATACAGAAGAAAAAGTTACTTCTGCACACACACTTCTACACTAGAATATATGAATATATTAACACCTATGTTGTAAATTTCAAGGCCATCACGCTTCATCAAACAAAAGACGAGAGAGCTGAAAATAGTCTACAAAATATTTCCTTTACATGCAAGTAAGGTGATGACATATGACTTGCCACAAGACTCTAAGCTAAGTATTGTATGTAAGTAGATGAAGTCAACACACTGAAATTCATAGGAAAATAATTTAAATTACACACAACTTTAAGGTTGTTTATTAAACAGCACAGAGCGTAAACACATTGTTTTTTTATGAAAATAATAGCAATATGTTACATTTTAAGCTTCACAAAGGTAAGATTTATTGATGCGATCCTATTTTGGATTAGTTAATTAGTGAGACACTTCATAATCAAAAAAACAAATATATTTATTTAAAATCGAACAAGCTATCTGCACGCA
This sequence comes from Micropterus salmoides, assembly GCF_014851395.1. Lineage (NCBI taxonomy): Eukaryota > Metazoa > Chordata > Actinopteri > Centrarchiformes > Centrarchidae > Micropterus > Micropterus salmoides. The sequence goes on from NW_024040152.1 coordinate 17,648,534, forward strand.
AACCACCCATCAAAATCAATCTATAACAAAACACAATTAAGAGTCTAGAGGCTCTCTCAATGCTTTGAGCTTACTACTAATATCAGGATGCTAACATGCTCACAATGACAATAATATGTTTATGTTTACCATCTTAATATAGTTTGGTAAATGGTCTGTACTTCTGGTCCAACCACTCAAAGTGCTTTTACACTATGTCACATTCACCTTTGATGGCAGAGGCTAAGGTGTCGACTATCATTAGAACAGAAATTAACATTCACACACTGACAGCCATCGAGAGCAATTTGTTCAGTATTTTCCCTAAGGACACTTCGACATGCAGGCTGGAGGAGCCGGGAGATCAAACCACACATCTTCCGATTAACGGGTAACCCGCTCTACCTCCTGAGCCACAGCCGCCCATTAGCATGCTAACATTTACTAATTAGCACTACACAAACAGCACAGCTGAGGCTGGTAGAAATGTTCTGCATCTTTTTAATCTGATGATGATGCTAGAGAAAGTTGGATCACCAAGGTTTTACAATTCATCCTGAGGGAAACAAATTTCAAAATCCATCCAAATAAGCCTGTCACATCAAGTCAAACCCAGCTGCGACCAGATGAAAACAGAGAAGGTCTGGTTTACTAGCACAACTTTTCCCCTCTCCATTTGCCACTGTCTTTCTGGCAGTACCACAGTTTCACACAGTACCCCTTCTCTATCTAACCATCAGAGCCCCCGTTCCCCATCCATCCATCCATCCATCCATCCACCTCTCTACCACTGTCCCCACTGAGCAGAGTGGGGACAGTGGAGCATTTCCACAGCCATGGCCAGGAGAGCTTCCAAGGCGTCACACACACACACAGAAACTTAAGCGCCAAGAATTATGTAAGTCCCAGGCATTCCTTATATAAAGATCACATATGTTCATGGAGAAAAGGAATATCTTGACGATGGAAAAGGCATCTCTGACAGTCACGTGTCTATAGACACATACATAACATACACACAGACAGACACAATGAAGTCAGCAGGTCATGGTCATTGTTGAGGTAATGGTTACTGCTTACGCTACTGTGGTTATCTCATTTATTCAGTTTCTCTTCCTGTCTGCTTTTTGTATGCATGTGTGTGTGAAGGCTCCTACCTACGTATCTTGTCTATCCATTAATGCTGATAAGTAACCAATTATAGCACCTGTCTTTCAGGAGAAGATCAAAATAACGCACACAGTGACAGATATAGACCTCTGCTTTGCATGTTATAGCCGTATCGGATGTTCGCTTGATGTTAATTTGAATAGGAGTTCCATTACTGATGGATGGTGAGATAAAACGGGCTGTCAGGCTATTTGAAATCATGTGTATGGTAGCGATAACAAGAATAAAGTGACAAGAATAAAGCACAGTGTGAGTCAAAAAAAGAAATGTATGTGTGCTTGTGTACCAATGTGTTTGTGGAAATGTGTGTCTCCCCCTCCCCAGCTTGGTGTGGAAAGCAAACCGTGTGTTTCCACAGTGGAAGCCTGTTCCTGGATAGAAGCTGCAGTGGAAGTTCCCCCTCATGGAGCGAAGGAACACAAGGAGGGAAAGAGGATAGGGAAAGAGGAAAGAAAGAGCAGAGGAAGGACTGAGTGGTGAGTTTAAAGAGAGGACAACAGAGAGAGGAGAGTGTACCCAGAGATGGCAAGAGAGGAACAAATAGTAAGGGAAGAGGAGAGTGGAACAGAGACAGGCATGATGAAGAGGTTGTGGAGGAGGGGGATATTGGGTTCGGCTAAGTGGGTCAGTCTGAGGTCATGACCTGCCATTGACCTGAGTCTCGTCTGGCAACTGTCTGAGAGCAGCCTCTCTCCTTATGCTGCCATGTTCAGACAAAATACACATAAAAAGCTAATTAAAATGTACCCTGTGGAGTTTTTGACCACCGGTGGCGCTGTGGAGGAATTTCATGTTTTGGTTGCATCTTGTACTTTACTAGCACGCACGCACTGGGACGTTGTTGATTTGCAATACATTCACTACAACTGTACAAGGTTAAAACGCAAACATGGAGTGCATTCAAGCCATAAAACAAAGAATAAGAAAGAGACAACCAGGATAAATATGAAGCAGAGGCGGATTGTTTGAACTGGAAAAGGTGATCAAATTGTCATTTTGATAAAGTGTCAGATGTTGTCAAGTACATCCACCCCAATTCAGAAAGATGTGGATGTGGTGAGAGGGTTTTTCAGACGCTGTTTAAGAATTACTTCATTTGATGCATACTGACACCTTTAAGTCTGACTGTAATATTGAGACAATCTGGAGAGTGGCAGTAATGTGGCTAAATAAGTAACATTTTAAAGAGAGAAAAAAAACTTTTCAAGTCAAGTCAAAATGTTTTCTAAAATGGATTTTGAAATGTTTAATAAGGAACAAAATGTATTCATTATGGTAACGAATGACATGCACTGCATAATGAACTGTAGAGTTTTATACTAAACTAACACACCTTTGATTAAGGAACAAGCCATGATGAACTGTGCCCTTTCCAAAAAACAGTGTGACACAGAGTGCATTATTTTTCATAATTGCATGGAATGAATTAAATATAGGTATTGTTTCATCATATTCTTAGGCTATATGTTCTTAAAAATAAATAGAAACTTTGTTAATCTCATTATAAATGTTCAACTCCAACACGTAAGAGAAGTACGAGAAGTCGTGACCTAGTAGTTGGATCCAGCCAATCAAAAATGTATATTCTCTGCGGTCACAGTACAGTCTAAAACAATAACGTCACTCTGTATGTGCACAAATATCTGTCCTTTTCTAATGACCCCCTCAGCCACTTATTGGATGAGGATTTCAAAGCAGCGCAGCAGCGAGCCAGACCAAGGCTCAGATGAAGTTATTTATCTCATAAGCACACTTTCCAAACATTACACAACATTACGGACCAAACATTTAGACAACAGAACCCCCTCTCTAAAGGAGTTAGTTAGGTGAATCACGTCCGGTGAGTAAGGATATTATTCAACAGAGAGGGAGGGAGGGAGGTCTGTCTCCTTTGTCCCAGCGACAGAGCTAAAGCTGCTCTGATGGTCACTTCTACTATCAACACAGGATCAATAACACACAAATCAAATATTTCACATAAACATATCAACATGCTGGTGACTTACAAGGTACAGCTCACTGTAGCATCACTATTTTAATAATAGCCTTCAAAAGGATAGGGTATATTTGGGGCAATTTGGATACATAGGGCACAATTTCTGCTCAAAGTTAACAAAATATATCTTTAAACTGTTTTAAACATGGATGGCTGGTCAATCTAAACTACATACTGCAATTTATTTTAATTAAATTTTAGGATAAACATCTACACTGAACAAAATTATAAACGCAACACTTTTGCCCCAATTCATCATGACCTAAACTCCACGATATAAGACACAAAAGGCCTATTTCTCTCAAATATTGTTCACAAATCTGTCAAAATCTGTGTTAGTGAGCACTTTTCCTTTGCCGAGATAATCCATCCACCTCACAGGTGTGGCATATGAAGATTGCACAGGTGCGCCTAGGCTGGCCACAACAAAAGGCCACTCGAAAATGTGCAGTTCCATCACACGTGTTGTGTAATGCCACAGATGTCGCAAGTTTTGAGGGAGCAATTGGCATGCAGACTGCAGGAATGTCCACCGGAGCTGTTGCCCTTGATTTGAATGTTCATTTATTACCATCAGCCGTCTCCAAAGGCGTTTCAGAGAATTTGGCAGTACATCCAGCCGGCCTCACAACCGCAGACCACGTGTAACCACACCAGCCCAGAACCTCCACATCCAGCATCTTCACCTCCAAGATCGTCTGAGACCAGCCACCTGGACAGCTGCTGCAACAATCGGTTTGCATAACCAAAGAACTTCTGCACAAACTGTCAGGAACTGTCTCAGGGAAGCTCATCTGCATGCTCGTCGTCCTCATCGGGGTCTAGCAGATGGCAGACAGCATGTATGGCGGCGAGTGGGTGAGCGGTTTGCTGTTGTTAATGTTGTGGATCGAGTGTCCCATGGTGATGGTAGGGTTATGGTATGGGCAGGTATGTGTTATGGACAATGAACACAAGTGCATTTTATTGATGGAATTTTGAATGCACAAAGATACCGTGACTTGATCCTGAAGCCCATTGTTGTGCCATTCATCCACGACCATCGTCTCATGTTGCAGCATGATAATGCATGGTCCCATGTTTCAAGGATCTAAAAACAATTCCTGGACGCTGAAAACGTCCCAGTTCTTGCATGGCCAGCATACTCAACGCACATGTCACCCATTGAGCTTGTTTGGGATGTTCTGGATCGGCGTATACGACAGCGTGTTTCAGGTCCTGCCAATATCCAGCAACTTTGCACAGCCATTTAAGAGGAGATGACCAACATATTACAGGCCGCAATCAACAACCTGATCAACTCTATGCGAAGGAGATGTGTTGCACTGCGTGAGGCAAATGGTGGTCATACCAGGTACTGACTGGTTTCCGTACCCCCCGGAGCCCCCCCATCACAGTGACACTGCACATTTTCGAGTGGTCTTTTATTGTGGCCAGACTAAGGCACAAGTGTGCAATACCCATGCTGTCTGATCAGCATCGTATTATCTCTGCAAAAGAGAAGTGCTCACAAACATAGATTTGGACAGATTTGTGAACAATATTTGAGAGAAATAGGCCTTTTGTGTACATAGAGAAAGTCTTAGATCTTTGAATTCAGCTCATGATGAATGGGGGCAAAAACAAGTGTTGCTTTTATAATTTTGTTCAGTGTATATGTATCACAGAGAAAGCAAGGCCTTGGTGGACTTGGACTTGGTAGAGTCCTGAGCCTCAAAACCTCCAGTGTGGTTGGAGCTCTATTATGTGGTCATCTGGGTTTGTGGGGGAGGACAATGGGGGATAAGTCTTCAAATGATTGTGTTTTTTAAAATATATTTTCACTATGTCGTCATTACACAAGCAGGCGGGTGTTTGGATGTAGGCGTGCTTACATTAAGAATTTATTTTTGATTTCCAATATTCCTGAAAATTATATGTGAAGATGGAACTCCCTTCCTTGCATTAGCAAAAAATTATGTCAGCATTTTGGGCACTGCACTCCCACACTTAGTGTCAACATTTCGAGTTGTAGGGAGCGGCACGTGTAAATACTTGTTCTTAAGGTATGCAGCTGGCCGAGCATCAGGAGGGTAGTCCTGATGCTCCAATCTTGCCACAGGAAATCTTTCTTGAACATTTCTGTCTCTCTGCACACAATCGCTTTGGGGACGATCACAATGGCCCCCAGGGGAGGTTTGGGTTTTGGTGCCCACGCAGCAGCCATGATACGCCATGTTGCACCAAGGTAATGAACACCGGGTTTCAATCGTGAGAAGATGATGAAATTTAAATGTCAGAGTTCAGATACAGTGAATCATAAGAGGTGAACTATTCAAAAGAAAAGGTCAAGGCTGGAGGGAAGCCAGCTTACATAACGAATCCTCTTGTGCAACTTACAGCGAGTTTGTTATTTACAAACGAGACACCGGTGTTTTCACGTTGTAGCACAGTGACTTTTAGTTTCTGCAAAACAAAGAATTGAGAAAAGAAGAAGATGATGACAAACAAGAGAGAGAAAGCAGAATAAAATAGTGTTTTATTTTTGAGACGATTTTTGTTTGCCTTTGATGATGAGGCCAGAAGAAGGTGACTGCATTCAAGGTCACTCCTAAATGAACTGCTGGAGATAGCGGTACTGTATATTTAATGCAGAGATTACATTTAAACCACTCTAAATTAATTCATATAAGAAATATTTACATTCGGGGAAAAATGGAGAAACTGTATTTTACATTTTTATAAAACTGAAATATTTTTGAGAACATACCTCTACACAATTGTAAGCAGGCTCAACCACCAGACCTGAACACCCACAGTGAATATTACTTTTGTGCTTTCATCTTCAAAAACTGAAAGACCAAGAACTCTCAAACTTTTACCAAAATGAGAAGTGAAACTGTTTGTTTTGTTTCTGGTTTTGAAATATGTTTCACATTGTCAAATGATGAAACCTCCTACATAAAGTCATGTGATAGCTACAGATCATTTTGAATAATTTGACAGTTTCTCTTTTAACTCGAGACATCCTAGACTGTACACATTTCTCTAACTGAGTCACATTTGTCCAGTATTGTTTTAATGGGGATGTTTTTAACAGTGATCATCTTGAGGACATTTTGTGGCAAATGGGGGGAATATCAATAAATGTCAATTCTTCATAAAATGATTGATGTCTTCTTTTTCCGCCCACTGCAGTCTCATTTGGTGAACATTAGTTGTCACTGGAACTCTGGATCAGGTGTGAAAACTCCCTAAAGATAACATATAGACTAAAACTTTGAAGTCGTCTACAAATGTGACAAATATTATTTAATCTTATCACTGTGAAATTTCTTTTAACTTGCAACACTGACAGCTGAAAAACTAAAAACCTTAATGTAGGTGCCACCTGTAGATTCCCAAAGGCCAGTTTTTTGGGTCAACCATTCTTGAACTTTTGTATAAGTTGGTTAAACAGTGACACTAAAAATTATTTTTATTCCATCCACTCACATACAAAATATAACAGAGCAATTGGGTTTCGACAAATGATCATACTTAATGAGTCAACTTGTAAATAAAATTATAAACTTTTATTACATGTACATACAAGCACCCATGCTCAAATAGACACATGACGCGCTCACAGCCAGCCACAGGCAAAGACAAGATTAGACAGGTTCTTCCCTAAAAGCTGACATTTGCTGTTCCCTCTCTCTAAGCAAAGCTGCACATACCTGAAGTTTATGAAGCATAAACTTGTTATGTCTTATTAACAAAAGACTTGCTGCACAGCCTTTCAAGCATTTTCATTCATACACTGATTCATTCACTCACACAGTGAAAGGACGTAGAGGCTGGTACTGTTCTTAGTATTTGTTAACCCTTGGTATAATGAAAAAATGAATTAACGAACATCTCAATAAAAGTATTTATAACTCTATATTAGAAATACAAATCATGTCATCAAAGTCAGTGATGAAACTGAATCCAAAGGGAGATTTTAACAGACATTGGATGACAATTAATATGCAAACATTTAGATTTACTGTGAGGAAAATATAATACTGCAAAATGTTGTTTTTTTTCCTTTCCAACAGTCAGGAAAGTTTCACAGTCCTGGTTTTTTCAGCAACACCCTATACATGTCACTCGGCTATACGTCACCAAGTTACACACTTTCACCCCTGGATGTGGCCCAGCACAACCGTAGTCTGATCTGCTGGCCACTAAGCAGCGAAACTGGAGCTGTTAGGGGTTCTGGGTCTTGTCGTGTTAATTAATTTTCCCCAAGCAGATCATTCAAAGTTTTATTTTCTCAAAAATTAAAGTTAGGGCTGCAACTAATAATTCATTTTATTATCAATTAATCTGGCAACACATTTCTAGATTAATCGTTCAGTCTACAAAACGAAAGAAAGTAGTAAAAAACACCCATCATAACTTAAGCATCGCAAATTGTTACAAACAACTTAAAACGTCTGTCTAGAGTAGTTTGCCACGTATCTTAAAATTTGGCAAAGTAAACTTAGCTGCTAGGTGAGACAAATCAGCCATTTAATTAATCAATGTATGCATAAAGTTCCTCTTGTGCTGGGAGAGTACCTAATCTGAAGCAGGAGCTAAAAAGTCCCTCAAGACAGCGTTCTAAGAACTACAGTCGTTCCCAGTTCTTGCAGTACGGACACAATAAAAAGAGGGTGGTTCCTCCAACTGTTCTTAGTATGAAGTATGAAAAAGTTCCTCTACTGCAAAAACCTATCTATTCTGTACAGATGTATTTATGTATATTTGTCACATTTCTTCTTGAGTTACACATAATGCAATGTAATGTATTGAGCAAGTAAATAGTGGGAAAGTAAAAATAGTTTGGATGTCTGTAGTCTTAGAAGGTATGAGCTGAATACACTGTCCACTACAAACTGACTTGAGATTAGAAACACATCAGATACTTCAAAAAAGGATCAAAAGTGTCAGCAGGGGGGAATAGCCCAAACAAGGAAACTTTCCACCCCTGCCCACGACTGTGACTCATGCAGAAATGCAACCACTTGTTTATCTGTAAGTGCGTGTGTGTGTGTGTGTGTGTGTGTGTGTGTGTGCGCGTATGTGTGCCTGTCTGCCTGTGCACATGCCCATGTGGTCATTGTGCGACCCAGAGTGATATTACTCTGAGCCATAGCAAAGCGTCAAACACCGAGCACATATTTAGACCCCATACGCTGAGTAAAAATCACAGAATTCAAACACACATTCTGCTCAAGTGTTGAATATCTGAAGGGCGACAAAGACACTGACTCAGCTCCCAAAATGTCATCACTCCTTTATATGAAGTAAGCTTGAACTACAATTACAAGCTGTCAAGCAGATACCTAGGCTGAAGTGGTGGGAGTGGAATGAGTGGCGGTGAAACTAGGCTATGGGCCTGGCATTAGGCAAGACGTCTTCCCGAAGCAGGGTCCAGATGTGAACAATTAAACAGTTTCTCAGACAAGCACAAATACATATTCACACTTTAAAAATAACATCCACTGGCCCTACCAGGCTCTCTTCAGCATGTTTTATATTACATTAATTTATAAACTGCATGTAAACATTTGGTCAATCCTCTATCACTTGATACACCACTCAGAATGTGTTTTCAAGCAGACACCTACTGTATCTCAGCCATTAGGAGATTCTGCCTGTTTGTTGTCTGATATCTCTATCTAAACACTCTGTGAGGGGAATCCTGCGATGTTTCAACACCACATCACACATACTAAATCACAGAAACAAACATATATTAATACATGTTCCTGTTTCTGACATCTCCTAGAAAATGGCCTTTAAACAACTGCCTACACTAAGGTGACTCATAGAGCTGGTGTTCACATATTTCCACACACTATCTTACAAATTACACCCACGCACACTTAAATTCACTAGTTAAGTTGTAAACTGAATACCTGCTGTAGTGACACAATTTGTTGTATCCAGTAACCTTACACAACAGGTCAGCATGCCAGGCTTCTTATTGGCAAGAGCACAGGTATCAGTTGAGTAATGTTAAGTGACCACGGACACAGAACCATAAGAGAGATTTGGGATCAAGTGTCTAAAACAGACTATGTGCGCTCTCAAGTCAACCATTGCACATTATGAGTGCCCCATCACCCACATGAGATGCTTGTTGTTCAGGTTCCTGTTTGATCTGTGTGTAACTGAGATGAATGCAGTAGTCATCCAACAATTGTCATACCCCACAATACAAATCTTACTTTTAATTACTGATCTACTGCCGCTGCAGTGTCTCATTAAACATGGAACAACTACTGTTACCCCTTTGGTTGAATATTTTCTGTGACAGACAATTGTTCCACCCCAGCACATACCTGCAGACTGCTTAATAATGGAGATATTTGCAATGTCTACCTGCATACCCAGGCTTCAAGGGTGCAGTACTTTCAAAACCCACAATAACAGTCATTATAAAGGAGCCAGTCAAACAAGTTTCACAGATTAGCCGCTTTATATCACAAAACTTGACAATGATAACACACTTCTAATTCCACCTCTAAAATTAAATGTGAAATAATTTGAAGATACAATATACTTCGTAATATTATAAATCTTTTTTTTTTATTCTGTATGTGTGGCTCAAGGCTGAACACAGGAGATTCCTCCTGGGGGCAGCACCAGTGAAATAATCACTAAAGTAGCACACACTGTCGTGTTGCCATGCATCTGCTAGTCGCCACAGTGTGTATGTATATGTGACAGAGAGAGGGTTACATTTACTGTTGTTTTTCATACGGTGCTTAAAGAAGCTTCTGTGTAAGTGCTTCAGGAAAGATTTCTGAGCAGATGTTAGGAGAGTCACACCATATAAGGATGCTGCACTCTTTGACATCTCACTACTGTCAGAACAAGCCTCCCCACTCCTAACTCTACACGTGTACATAATATGCTGTGGACTTGACAGCAATGCTGGGGCAACGCTGCTCCCTGCAAACACTGACTAGGCATTGGTTAACATGCAAAATGCCTGTCAGACTGTCTGAGACAGTCCATGCCACCATGAGATAATCCACACGCATTCAAAATAATGTTCACTGTCACTGTAAATACCCTTGTAGGTTCCCTGTTGCAAGTGAAATTTACAAATTCAAACCCTACCACTCGTGGGGCATGGACTGTCAAACCCACATGCAGCTGCTCTATCTGTAAATCACATATGTCTAACACTCAGACACAAGTCAGTAAATTATGACACGCACACACCATCCTCTCCTCCCCTTTCCTCCAAATTTGGTCTGATATATGTGAGATCGCTGTCAAACAAATCATTTATCTGTCAAGATCTTATTTTGTCCCAAAATCTAACACTGCGTCTCTCCCCTCTCAATGAAGCTACTCCTTCTGGCTACTCTACCCAGATTACATGCACAAAGTTGTGGTGTTGCCATAATTTGCAAAAAAGTACTATATTATTTCTATAGGCCCTTTTTCATCTTTTGAATTGTTGGCTTTTTTGATAGTTGGCACCTTGCCAGTCTTCAGCTTACCAATATACAGCCCAGTATTGATTTTATCAGTGAACTCTCTGACCTCGTTTGCCACACTGCCATTCTTGCAGTTTTTAGCATCTACCATTTGCTGTCTCTCCAAAGCTATGACCTATGAGTTTTTTAATTTTATTTATTTTATTTCACCTTTATTTAACCAGAAAGAAAACTCATTGAGATTAAAAATCTCTTTTCCAAGAGCGTCCTGGCCAAGACAGGCAGCAGCACAATTAATAACATATAACATAAACGTAAAACATATAACAATTTATGATGGTAATACTTAGTGAGTTACAAGGTCATAAAATATTTAAAATTTCATATATATTTACCACAAGTAAACTACAAGGATCATCCGAGTAATCATTCATAACATCTACAGGCAGTGTGTACAGCTTCCATGTCATTTAAGAGTACTTTAAAAGCAACCAGTGAAACCGGCTCCTGAAGATTCAGGACATTTTGTAGCTGATTCCAAGCGCAGGGGGCCACATACTTAAACGCCGCTTTTCCCAATTCAGTCCGGACTTGAAGGACAGATAGTAGTAATAAGTCCTCAGAACAAAGACAATATCTTCCTGTGCCTTTCTTTTTGATGTAGGTCTGTAGGCATGGGGGAAGCAGACCAAGAAGCCTTGTAGACAAGAATGTGCCAATGATTAAGTCTACGGGTGGACAATGCAGACCAACCAACCCGCTCATACAAGGAGCAATGATGAGTAAGGGCTCTGAAGTTTGTAATGAACCTCAGAGCTCCGTGGTAAACAGTATCCAACAGTTTCAAGCTTTGAGAGGATGCATGCATGTATATAACATCGCCATAGTCCGGTACTGACATGAAAGTGGCAGCAACAAGTCTCCTTTTGGCTCCAGTTTCAGCTTCAGTTTTTTTTCGCTAACTGCTGAATGTCAGCTTTAAAATTGCTTTTTTTTATTTTAGCCCTTTGCTCCAACAATCTGTGAATGGCCCAACCTATATTAAAGGCCATACCCTACATTTAGTTCTCAACTAAGGTCTCTCTATATCCAGCCCTGTCAAAGAAGATTTTTGCCTCTATGTATTCATAGGGCAATCATTTTTTATCTTGATTTGCCACACGCTTCTCCTGTCTGCCAAGCTTTTCTTTGCTCCCAAATTTTAACTTATTTTTGTTTGACGAACCCTATAGAGAGGCTCCCATCATAACCAGTATCAAGGCTGCACCATCTTAGGTGAAAACAGAGGAACTTGTCTCTTCATTTAACAGTACTGTATTGGCCATCCTTGCCTCTGTTGTACTGGTCAAAACTAAAAAACATAAGCCTTTGGCTTTACAGTAGCTTAACAACGATAGAGAAATAAGGAGAGCATGCTAAGGCAGAGCGGAGGTGGAAGTGGGATAAATTGTAGATCACATTTCAAATTTTGAAGGATCTCTTGGATAAATACCATGTGAGTGTCAAAAAATCCATCCATCCATCAATCGTCCATACCCGCTTCTCTCACTTATACAGGGTCACGAGGTGGGAGATAAGTGGGGGACTAAAGCCAAGGTTGCAGCCTTGGACAGACTGCCAGTGAGCTCAATACTTCTTCTGATCTTATTGACCAAACCCAGTCATGATCTCAAGGTACTTTTTAGTGTGTTAAACTCTGTGTCAAACTGGATTTTTGAAAAATTCCAAACTGGTATTCAGAGCTCTTCCCAGTACTGAATCTGCATTACTGAGAATAACTAATGACCTCCTTCTAGCTGCTGACTGAGGTAACTGCTCCTTCCTCCTGCTCCAAAATCTAACGGCAGCCTTTGACACAGTAGGATCATTCTATTCTTATTCACAGATTATACCAATGAGCAGGAGTCTCTGGTTCTGCCTTAAACTGGTTTTCAGCATATTTATCCAAAAGATCATTCAGTGTCTCTATTCCCAACTCATCTTCTTCCTCAGCACCCATCTCCTGTGGTGTTCCCCAAGCTTCTATCCTTGGTCCAATCCTAGTCTACATCTATTTGCTTCCGCTAGGCCACATTTTTCAGAAACATATCTTTTCACTGTTCTGTGGATGACACACAAATCTACCTCCCCATAGAGCCTAATTCAACAAACTAACTGACCTAAATAACTGTCTTCACAACATCAAATCCTGGATGGCTGCAAATGTTCTTCAGGTCACTGAAAATAAAACTGAAGTTATTTTATCCCTCTCTCGCTTCTATCAAAAATACTGGAACGCACCATCACGCCCAACTCAAAACCCATCTGGACTGCAACCAACTTTATGAACCTTTTCAATCGGCATCACTGGCACTGCCCTAACCCTGGTTCAAACCATACCTCTCCAACTGCCACCAGGTCATCAGCATCAACAAATCCAAATCAAACACTTCTCCGGTCTCGCAGGGAGTCCCCCAAAGTTCAGTGCTTAGTCCACTCCTCTTCATCCTCTACATGCTATCCCTTGGTCACATCATCCGCCACCATGGACTACACCGTTATGCCCATGACATGCAGCTCTACATCCCCACCAAATCCATCCTGCTGCCATTTACTCCACCCTTATAAACTGCCTCACAAAAATAAAATCATGGATACAAACAAACCTTCTCAAGCTCAACAGTGACAAATCTGAAATCTTCATCATCGGTCCAAAATCCTTCATCAAATCCTGTCAAAACTTCCTCTGCATCAATGGTTCTCCTGTTCCAGCATCCACAAAAATCTACAAACTCGGCGTTATCAAACCAATTCCTTCGAACACCGCATCAGTCACTATACAGAATCTGCATTCTTCAATCTCAATAACATTGCCTCTTCGCACCCCCCTTCCTTCTCAGCTTCTGAAATGCTCATCCACTCACTCCAGCACCAGGACCACATCACGCTCAGTCCTCCTGAGCCAGTTGAGGCTCAGGAGGACTGAGCCAGTCTCACTGCAACTCAGTGTAAATTCTCCTCATCACCTACAAAGCTCCTAATAATCTTGCCCCCTCCTACACGGTCATACTCCCACACAAAACCTCAGACCCACAGACGCCAACCTCCTTAAAACTCATCTGTAATCGATTTAGCCTAACCTGTTTTCTTTTTGTTTCTGTCCTATTTTTATGCTGTTTTGCTTTCAACTTTTAATACTCATCTCTTTTATTTTTTTGCTTATGCTAATCTTGTTTCGTCATTTTTACCATGAAAAGTGCATTTGAGTACATTTTAAAGCTCTACATAAAAAGTATTATTATTATCATTATTATTATTTTACCACAGCTTTTGACCAACATTATTTCTCCTCATCTTTGTCCATTTGCCTCTTCTATTTAAGCACATAAAAAAGTATTTTTTTATTCAAGATTGAAGTTTGACAAACACATCAGTCAGGTAGTAAAATGAATGCATCAATCAATTCTCTGTACTTCTGACCTGGAGAGAGTCATCCATGCCTTCATGACTCCTCCCGCCTTGAATATTGCAACTCTTTACATTTTGGTGGCAGACTTTTTTGCTTTTAATAGAAATAAGTTGATTGGTATTGGAAAAGGGGTAGGCCTAATGACCTAATTGGATCATTTCATAATAACATTTTATTACCTGATAACAGACTAAATGATGTATTATGATTGTGAGTTTAACAATTTGGATCAAAGAGTTGTAACAAGGTAAAAAAAAAAGAGGGAACACATTACCCCCATTCTTGCTTTCCTACTCTGGCATCCTGTTAGCTAAAGTATTGATATTAAAATTCTGATGTTTGTTTACAAAGTGTTAAATAGCTCTTACATTACAGAACTACTGTCCCAACATCACACAGTGAGAGAACTGTGATCGTCTGACCAAATACCTGACTGTCCCGAGATCCAGAACTAAGTGTTATGGAGAAGGGGCTTTCTCTATCGTTACCCCAAAACTACAGAAATTTCTTCCTGCCACCATCCAATTCTCCCCTGCTAAAGAGATTTCCAAGAGTCATCTTTTCCTCATTAGCCCGGATTTGGAGGTCTTGTAAAACTGTGAGTAGTGCACACATACAGGGATTCATAAACACTTGCACAGAAGAACACAGATAAATGCACATGCAAACAAAGAAAACAAACATGAGGCTGGGTTTTACTCACACTGCCACACACCATACAACATTTACACAAAGTGGTGCATCACACTGTCAAATTTCATTGCAGGGGAATAATAAGAGAGGTGATAAATCTGCCATCAAACAAGCAAGGGAAACTACAGAGCATTACGCACAAGCTGCTGTGCATTACCCTTCTCTCCCTCTCAAACACACACATTTTTTAAAAAGTGTAAAAACACATGATAACATCATAAAATGGCCCATAATCTGAGTGATATACAGTACACCTCCTGTGCTGTGGTTCATGGAAACACTTCTCCACAGTTCTCTCTCCTGTCTTTGGGCACCGGTGTGATAAGGCAGTGATGGGTTGTATTACTTCACTTGGGTACTCCCGGGGGGAATCCCCCTGGGGTGTGTGTGTGTGTGTGTGTCCCCACAGAAAGGGAAGAATGCCGCCATTGAGCACCCTGCCATTGCGCCAGCAATCCTCTCCCCCGCAGCCCCGCCCCTTCCCGTCCCTGCTTGCACTCTGACGTACAGTTGGAGCAGATTTGGTGACAAGAAGATAAAAGCCTTCCTCTGTCTCTCTCTTTCTCTGCTTTCCTCTTTCTCCAGTGTCACCAGAGTACTGAGTGCTGTTGCCTTGGCCGTAGACATAGAGAGCTCATTCAAACTGACACAATCACTTTTCACTTCTGCTTTGTGATAAGCCAGAGTTCAGTGTCTCGGTGCAATATGCCCACCATATAGTCAACAGCTTCGTAAATGGAGGCCTAAAGAGGCTACTCAACTGTATATACTACAACCGTGAACTAAATGTGAGAAGTACTATTTTATGCAAAGAACCAAACTTCCTCTATCATAAATCTGACAACAATGACAAGCCTGCAGAGCTCTAACGGTTCAGTACAGAGGCAGCAGACACTCAACCTGTCAGTGCAATTCTATATTGCCAGATAATTCGTTTTAGAAGCCGGAAGAAAAAGAAGACCAAAAATTATTGATTTGATTTGTAGGATTCAATTTGTCTGGCAGAAAACAGTAACACCAAAATTTACTCACCATTCCTTCAAGATGCTTTTGCTGTGTTGTACAAATTGGCCACCTTGTCCACTTTGCGTGAACTTACCCTGCAAAACAGCAAGACAAATGTCAAGCAAATTTAAGAGAGAAAAGGATGGGACCGACCCTGTCTTCAGCAAGGTTTGATTGTTCCCTTTGTCTTATTTGTAAAACAGCTTGGTGAAAGAGTACAACCATCAGATTAAAAGGGAATATTGCATGAATGGCAGTGAGCTCGAGGACAAGGATAGAGGGTACAAAGAACAAAGTCTTTGATAAATAGATTAATAATTTTTAACTTGTGGAATGGTAATATCAATTAACAAAACTGCACACCCGTTTTCCTGTTCCTGAAATACAGCCTTTCTGATGGCAGGAATGGGGGAATGAACTTGGGGGATAAATTCTCAGGGGCACTAACTTCATAGAGGACAAAAGAAGCGTGAAAACATTTGGTTGTAACAGAACACATGCTCTTCCAGTTTTTGTTGCAGAGTTATCTTTTACATTTCCATTACTTATTGTTTGTCGCTTGCAAGCTGGCCCATGAAATAGCACGTTCCTAATGAAGCAAGGAAGTGTATGTTTAGTGAAGCAAAACTAAGAGCAGAGCCAACATCAAAAAAGGAAATGTACTGAACATAGATATTATTTAGAAAGAAACACAAGTTTTGTTTTCTTCAGGGCCAATATTTGGATACTGTCATAAAAGGGTTCACACAGTTACCTTATGGAGAGGGGACTCACCTCCAAAGTTGGGCACAAAAAGCTTAGACACTACAAGGGAATTTGGGGTTTAAAATTATTATTTTTTTGGTTAAAATCAGGTTTATGTTCATCAGCAATGTCCTCCTTGGTGATAAAACAAGTGCTTGAGCTTGTGTGTGTATGTGTGTGTGTGTGAGTGAGTCACCTGACACGCGACGCTGGGTGGACGCAGTTGATTACCCACAAGTCCAATTCTATTAAAAGGACACGGTCATAATCTCTAATCACTTCCATGTCTGGAGGAATAAGAGAGCAGGTTAATCTGGATTACACGTCACCATAGTGAGGTCACAGCCGAGGCAGCTGATTCCCTGACCAGCCAGGAAGAAGAGCGGGAGAGAGACCAGGTGAAACACAAAGAAAGAGGGAGACAGTGAAGCTCATGAGTTATGAAAACAATTCATCCATTTACCAAAGCTTACCCTACATGACATGCACACGTTTACAGATGCTCACAGGGGACATGCAGCAATATGCCATATTAATAAAACAATTATGAAACCCCTTCTATAAAACAAGTCATCTATTTATAAGGGTTTGCTGCATTGCTTTACATTTCTGAGAAGAGGGACAACAGCCCAAGAAGTGCAGAAGACCTTGTGATCTATGCCTATAGGATATGTTTTGGCCTAAAAAAAATTCTGAGAGCTGAAAAGAAATGCAGTGATGCAGTGGGTTCCACTTTTTGCAAGTACTTCAGCAAAACCAGTGTTCGCCTCCATCAGATGGAAGAAACATTACTACAAACTATTCACAACTGTTTCAACAAGTTTGACAGTTGAGCCCCTGGTGGCATGTGATCTGCACGCCCTGCAGCTGCTCCTGACATCCTGGGAATGACCACAGTGCTCTTCAGCATTTATCACTAGTCACTCTTCAGGCATGTTAACAAGCTCAGCAAATAGCTGGATGTTTTGTACATTTCTCTGTATGGGCTACTTGAATGTGATCAACTGGGAGAATTTGGGTCTCATTGTATGTTTTGATGGACAGACGGGACTTTTCTCCATATGCACACATGTATAAGCAAATGTAGCCTGTGGCTTCACTCTCTGCAGGTCAGAGATGATCTCTTTTTAAAAAGTGTAACGCGACAGAGATATTTCCCAGATCAGACGGGTAGCTCTACATATTAGTGAGAGCAATGACAGTGAGTAAAGTGTGCACACTCATCTTCCACGCCTGTTTTGTCATAATAATACCATTATCCTATAACTTGTCGCCCTGGCTGATACACCTTTCCCCCAGCAGCAGAAGCAGCGGCGGCGGTGTAGTTCACTACAGTGCTTTTTATCCCCCGACCGGTCCTCCCAGCTAAAACGCATCAATCAGTGCTCGGCTGCTGTGGAAGCATCGCTGCCCTGCAAAGCCTTCACATTCACAAACCTGTTATATGTGTCTGCTTGACAAGCCGAAGGCTAAATTATCTTCGGGTCTACGGTCTTTTTATCCCCCGCTTTTCCAGCCTTGTTCCAGGATCGAGAGAGAACCTGTGGCAGGCAGTGAGAATTAGCCTACTCTCGACAGCTCCTACAGTTGTTTCTCTCTGGTTATGACGGACACATCAGCTGACTGTGAAACTATCCCACCACTGAATAACAGGTTAACACTGAGTGTGCTGATTTTGGAGCCGGGGCTCATTTCTTTGACTTTAAGGCCCAGGTCGCCTTTTCCGAATGAAAACGGGGACGCGCTTTACGGCTAAAAATACCTGTGTACACTATATTTGGCTTGGCAGGATCACAATCACAACGCTAAAATAGTCGGGCCCGCCCCAATGAATGGGCTCTCTGCTATCTCACTCTTCCTCCGTTGGCCAGGTGCTAAATTTAGTATCAAGGCTTGCGTCAATCACGAGTCTGAGTGCGTCAAGGCTTCCCCCGCCCCCCGGAGCTCATCATTGGTCAGAATCAGGACGTCGACTAAATAATACGGGGCTCTTGATTGGCTGTTATGAGTAATGGCTCTCAGCGGCTCCGGAGGCCCTTTTTTAATTTTGAGGTTGCTGGGTACGCTTGGAGGACGGCTCCTTTTCACATCCTGTTAGCTGGTTGGCTGTAGTATTTCCTCACTCCTGACCAAAGTTATTAAAAAAGGATGAGGTAATCCCATTTACTCTGGCTGCAATTTCCCTTGTGTCAGGACTTGTTTTTAAATAAGTGTCAATGTCTTGACAGAATTAGCCTGGACACTGCCATCTGATCTAAAAAGATTAGGCTACTGAAATAAGTTGATTGGTATTGAAAAAGGGGTAGGCCTAATGACCTAATTGGATCATTTCTAAATAAAATTGTATGACCTGATAATAGACTAAATGATGTATTATGATTGTGAGTTTAACAACTTGGATCAAAAGAAAGGTCATAAAAATAGCTGAAAAGAAGAAATTCAGATATCCTATGTGTTGATTTTAACTGACGGTGCTGCTCATCAGTCTGTCATGACAAAATAACACGGCAGCGACTTTGTGGTCTCAAGGCACAGAGTCTATATTGACCATCTTCACATACAGGCTCATGTGTCTCAGGAAGCATGAGGTGAAGTAGAGGCAACCATCCGTTCAAGACACATTAAGACATGTTGGCATAATGCAGGAAGTAGGCTACTTAAAATATTATTAACATTAGCCTAAAAATGTTCCTGTCGTCACATCAGAAAACACACAAACCACAACAAACATTCAGCGTCTCGCTCAAGTACAACCAGTAAAAGTTGTAATACCACAACGTAAAAATACAGCGTTACACATAAAAAGTCCTGCATTAAAAATTGACTTAAGTTAAAGTACAAATCTGTACAAGTATATACTAAAGGTAAAATTACTTATTATTATGTAAAATTATTATACTTATGTAAAATTACCAATTTCAAATTGTTATGTTTCTGTGGATGCTGTAACACAGAAGAAGCATTTTAATGTTGTAGCTGGCCATGGAGCTAATTTTAAATCTTTTATACACTGTAGTTAGTTTGTAAATGCATCATTTTTTGTAAGACATATATGCTATGTTTTGCATAAAATCCTGAATCTGCAAAGTAACACATAAATATAGCTGTTTGAAAATGTAGTGGAGTAAAAAAGTGTAACATTTGTCTCTAAAATGTAGGAAAGTATAAGTGCAGAGTAGCATAAAATGGAAATACTCACTAAGTACCTCAACATTTAAAAGTAATATTACTTTTTGCCACTAAAACTTTTCTTGGTGGTGACTAGTGATTTGGCCTGATAAGTGTTATGATTGTGATTGTGATTATGATAGGTCTATATTATATTGTGTATTAATTGCATACTTAGATTAGATTCCCACTGATAAGACTGTGTAAAATTGGTAGGCATAGTTTTCCAGCAAATTAAAATTTTGGGTTTGGTTTTGTAAAAGCTTTTGAATTTGCTTTCATTTTAATGATGAGAATAAAATTTTGACTAAGGAGGGAGGCAAGGTGTGTGCTTGCTCGCCCGACGGATCCCCCTCGGCTTCCTCCCCTACACCCATCAAACCAACGCCTCTCTCTCTCTCTCTCTCTCTCTCTCTCTCTCTCTCTCTCTCTCTCTCTCTCTCTCTCTCTCTCTCTCTCTCTCTCTCTCTCTCTCTCTCTCTCTCTCTCTGTATCTGGCACGGCGTGCGGGTCTTATGTGTCTGGTACTGTACTGAGAGAGAGAGAGAGAGAGAGAGAGAGAGAGAGACAGAGGGAGATCTACTTTGGGTGACGTCACCTCTCCCATGGCGTCACATTGACGTAGCGCATACCATGCCTCTGTGTGGAGGCAGAGCCCACATAAATGCACTATTTGACTTTCTCCCCTCAGACGGCGCACATAAACAAACCCGCGTTACAACTCCACACTTTGCAAAGCACACATCAGCACTGACAACACTCAGCTCGCGGGAACGGACGTAGACACACTCCTTTCTACCGGGAGTTCTTAATTTATTTATTTTTTCGGCTTCGTTTTTTTTTTTTTACTTCGTGAATTTAGAAAAAGTAAAAGGAAGAACAAGAAACTTTTTTGTCGCCAATGCGCCACGCTCCTCTCCAATATTAGGCTAATAAGAGGTTTTTAAATATTTTTTCCCTCTACGTTATTTCGACTCTTGGTGATTATTCTGGATGGAAATAGGATACTTCATGCGAGGTTATTACCACATGTAAAGACGGAACCGCTACAGCAAACCAGTAAGTAAATTGTGAATGAATGAGTCCATGACATTCTTCCGTACAGCGTACTTCTTAGATTGCCAGACTCATACAGAACCAAAACATATTAACCCTCAGCTGCGTCAATGCATGTTATATTAACTAAATCGCATGTGGTGTTGAATAGACATTAATAACATCACCTGTGTCTGGTTTGTCCAACTTTGTGCGGCTATATAACCTGTTGATCTGCCAAGCTCCACTGCGAGTACAGCTGCTCATGTTGTCTGTCCGTGTGGTTTCTCCGAGAACAAATGAAGCTAAATTAGAATTTAATTTGCGCTAGGAAGGTATCTTATCCTTTCTGGTTGTCATGGAAATGAGATGCCTCTCACTCACACAATGAATAGTGGAGTCAGACGCACTAATGGTCTGAGAGGAGAATAGTCTAACCTACATTCAGTCAGGAGCTGAGAGAGAGGAGAGTTAAAGCTCTTTGATTTTATGCCATGTGGGGTTGTTGTTTTTTGCCTCATCATGTAGGATTTTCTGTTGTGCTGTTAATGAGTGATTTATAAGATTTAGCCTACATGGTGTGTTTGTGGGATAGTGGGCTTGTTTGTAGGCTATGTCACTGACAGGCAAGTCCACGATTAGGCTATTACAGTAGCCTAAGTATCAATGTGATTCTTAACCCTGGTTTGCTTTTTGGGGATTAGAGCTCCACAAAAAAGGTGATAGTTGTTTTCCAAAACTGGTGGCCAGTTTTAAATGTCAGCAGTCTGACTGTCTCTAGGAGGACACGGCCTCTCATCCCACTGAAAGCAGGAAAAACACCCTTGCCACATTACATTTCTGAAGCCTTCTGTTATATACATCTGATGACAACAGACGCTGTTATCTACAGCAGCTGCCAAGGCTACCCAATTTATTGTAAGAAACAGCCACTGCTGAGTTAAGGTACTTGAGCAACTTTCTTATTTTACCTTTCCTACTTTCACGCACTCAGGTTAACGCACGCACGCACGCCGCGCACGCAGCCACTTCTGATAGTCTCCCTCTCAGGGCTGATTTACAGTAGGCCTATACTCACATATTTCTCTGGTCTCCCCTTTATGTCCCCTCTTTTCTCTGTCTCTGTTTGCTGGAAGCCTCGCGCTGTCCGGGGTTATTGGTGCGAGGGGCTACCGGGGGCTACCGGCGCTCCGGGGCGCGTGCTTTGCAGCTCTTGTGTCGTTCTCTTGGTTACCGGTGCGCGCAGGGCCAGAGCCCCACCGACTGTCTCGGCCTGAGAAGAAAGCCAGAGGGGAGTAGTTTGCTCATTTAGAAAAAAACAGAGTGAATGTCTCACTTTGCAGATTATTGTGAATATGGCATTTAATTTTCCCTCTTTAAATCCCCACAAAGGTTGTGACAAGAGCTAATTTACGCATAATTGTGCTCTTGACTTCAAGTTTATGTAAGTGAATCAGGCTATTTAGTCTTGTATCAAAGAATATGTTATTTCTGCTGCTGCTGGAAACAACTAGATTTTTTTTCTGCACTCCAATGGCACCACACATAATTGAATAATGCCTTAACTGTTCCAAATCAACCCTAATTCAATAAATATACACAACCTTACTTGTTTGTTTACTCTGGTTTGTCTTTTTTCTTTATTTCAACATATTTGAAGTCTCTGGCATTCAGTATGCATAAAAGTCATATCCTGACCAATGAACCATCATAAGAGTTCATAGAGGTCCACGGTTTCCTCTCAGAACTGGTATGTAAGTTTAGAGTTAGCTCTGTCTATCTGTCCAAGAGGACGAATTTGATCTGTTGACACAAAGATAAGATACGAGGGCAGTCTACAGGTGCCTGTAGAACTGAGCGTCGGTTATGGGGGCTGTGGCTCGTCAACACACAACATTGAGACGCTTACCGGGAGATCGAGTGGTATCTCGACTTGACCGTATACCAGAGGGTCTGTGTCTTGAAAAGAGAGGTGGAGAAAGAGAGAGAGAGCGTGCGTAAATAAGTGAGCGTGTGACAGAAAGGGGGCGCTCTGGGCCTTGAAATCCTGCGGCCACAGTGCGCCCTGCTGCAGTGAGAGGGAGTTGGAGGCGCACGGCACACAGGAGTCCACTGGTTTGGTTTCAGGTCCGACTCTCCAAAATTTACAGATTTCTCCCTGGCTCTGGATGAACCCTGAGCAGGCGAATGCGGTGGCGATCAGAGGCAAGAAAAACGGTGGCCTGGAGGCACTGGCACAGACTGCTTTTTTAAAAGTTGTCAGTTTTGTAGGTCTGTATTTGTGGAAGTTGTGTATAGTTTTTAGCCTGGTTTATTGTGTCTTTTGTAGCGCAAAATTTTAATTGTTATAATAAGGGAGCCTTGCTTTGTCTTAGAATGAAACTTGTCGCCCACGTAAGTGTAAGTCTTGATATGAGCTAAAAGTCCTCAGTTGTGGTTCATAATATTCTCTTTGTAGCACGCATTTAGTGTCATACTTAATGCCAAAACGTTTAATTTAAACGCGTAAATCTTCCTTTACTTTGTGTTTCCTATGGTTTCTATACCGTTTCTGCCTCTGGCATCGCGTTCTGATGTGCGCACAGCAGTTTGCATGTACTTTCATCTTTCTGTTTCTTTTCATCCGATTTGCTGACTTTCTAAAAAAGATAATTATCTCTTTTTGGTCTAAAATGAAATCGTATTTATCGTATTTGTCTTTAAATTGTGCCAACATTTCTCTTAGCTCGAATGTTTTGGGATGTTAAGACTGTTGTAAATATCAGTGAAAAAATGTAAAACAATCTGTCAATTCTAAATCTGCCTCCAAGTGTGATTTTTGGTACCTGATGGTCGTTGAGTCGAGGGTACGATATACACACCTTTTTATTCTGCCTGCCGCCACATGACTGGCTGTAACCCAGGCATCTGTCCTCCAGACACAGGTTCGGAAGAGCGAGCCCAGCCGAGCTCGGAGCTTCGGCGACCGGACACTTCCTCTGCGACGCCCGCCGAGTCATCCCTGCTCCAGGAGTCCTGTCCCGGCCGCAGCCACGCCACCCCTCAATCCCGGACACCCAGCACCATTCAGCGCGAAGCTCTTTCACCAGGTACAGACCCGAGCCTTTCCTTTTCAACATCATCAATTATTTTTCTTTCTTTCTTTCTTTCTTTCTTTCTTTCAGCTGATGCTTTAAAGTCAGTGTGACTGTTGTGGCTCAGATCAGTATTTGTGCACCTATTGTGGTGTGAGAGGCGTTTGCTTATGTTTTATTGTAAAGGGCAAAAAATGTCAACTGTGAACTCAGAATTTAACTGAGCTGATATGTTATGTTTTAGCTCATTTTGTGATTTTTAATATAAGGAGACATCCTTATATTAAAAATCACTAGCAAATCCTAAAGTTTTTTTCAACATGCTCATGCATCTGTGTGTTTGTGTCAGCTGGCAAATGCGGACTGAGTTGACATTTCAATCATTAGACAGACGAGCAGAAATAAGAGACTTTTGAGACCAGGCACACCTAAATTCAGACGCTGTGGGCGAATCACATAGGTCATAGACATCGATCCTCCTAATGACTCAACCACCTTTTTCAAAAGCCTTTATGACTAAAACAAACCAAATAATGGCTATATCTTTTGTACGTTGTTTCAGTTACAGTTTTGTTTATGTTTTATTTTGTCTCCACATAATTTCATCTCTGTCCTTGATAAATTAAAGAAGTAATAAACCCTTAAAATAATAGGCTTAAATATAGATATTTAACATACAGTCAGTGGTGGCTTTGTGCGTGTGTGTGTGTGTGTGTGTGTATTTCTGTATTAAAATCATCAATTAACTGTGTTAGGCCACTAAATTCAAACAAATTATGTCATGATTCACTGACCCCCCAAAAAATCCTGTGTTTTTGTATTTATGTCTGCAACTTCATGTTTTTATTTGTTAGATCTATGGCATTCTGACAATGAACAAGCGCGCTCAGTTATTGGAACAGCTGCAGTTTGTCCAGTTGAAATGCACACCTCGAGGTTAGAGACTGTTTCCCTTCGACTCACTATGCTGCACCACCTGTGTCTGACTCTGCTTGGGTTGTCTGTCCTTTTGCTTGCAAACACACACACACACACACACACACACACACACACACACACTGCTTGCATGCAAGTGTAAAAAAAAAAGGTAATCTGATGGTGGTGTTGGAGTGTAGAAGGGTTTCCTACAGATTTGCTTCAGTGATATAAAAATGAAGACGCTCCACTTATACAATTATATTTGTATTGGTGAGTGTGTTAGAGAGAGAGTGTGCACGCTTGTGAGCATGGGCGTGTGTCTGTGTGTGTATTTCTGCGTGAATGCTAGGCACATCACCAGATGTAAAGCGCCAAAGAGGATGAGACGTTTGCAGACACAAGTGCAGGTTTTACAGGTTCTTCTCAGGATATGGGTGCATGTTTATTGGCAGAATGAGCGCATACGGGTTCATGTTGACATCTTGAACATTATTACTGATTAAAATATATGCGTGTATGCCAACAGCTCATCAAAAGCTTCTTTCTTCACCTGACACACACACACAGACAAACATCACAGTCCGTATAGTTTGAAGTAACTGTCAGCTGTCAAGTATATTTGTTTTACAACATTTTTCTATATCTCTCTGTCTCTCTTTTTATCTTTCATCTCTTCTCAGGCATCAACATGCAAACCTATTGTATTTAAATATATATGTGTGCACATAGCTGCTGCTGCTAAGACAGGTGCAGTAAGTCTTAAACGCCCCCAACACACACACACTGAACCCCAACACTGATCCGAGGCTTGACCTACTGACACAACACAGAGACCCACAAAGTTCACCACTGTACTCTCCACATCTCAGTTCATTTTTTTTCTCTGGTGTCTTTCGTCTTCCTCTGATGCCTAATCAGTTGCAAAAGTATTTTGGTATAGCTCAGAAAGGCCCCATGACGCCCATGATGCTGCATGTGTGTTTTTCCACGTGGGTTTAAGAGCTGGTCACTGGTGGAAGAAAGAAAAAACTTGATGACGTTAAGCACAGGCAAGGCCTACAGCTTGACTCATGTCCTCAATTAAAAACAAAAATCTTGCAGCTTGATATTCCCACTGAGACACACTGTAGGCCTGTCTGTCTGTATGTGATGTGTCTGATGAGTGAATTTTCAGAAAATAATTTATACTCGAACTTTCATATTACCCAAGAAAATTTTGTTTTTAGTTTGGGATTATTTTAAAATGAATTGTTGTCATTTTTCCCACCAGGTCCAGTTTGAGAGGTCAGCTTTCTTTTGACCTTTTGTTTCTTGGCTATGACAAATAGGCTTACACCAAATCAATTAAAATCATTAAAATTAAATAAAAATAAAAAT
This sequence comes from Micropterus salmoides, assembly GCF_014851395.1. Lineage (NCBI taxonomy): Eukaryota > Metazoa > Chordata > Actinopteri > Centrarchiformes > Centrarchidae > Micropterus > Micropterus salmoides. The sequence continues at coordinate 17,674,586 of NW_024040152.1, forward strand.
AAAGTTATGTATAGATGAGTGTCTCTCCCATTGTTGTTTTTTTTTGTTCTCATTTACTTAGGCTAATTAACGCTTTGAGTCATCCTTTTTGTTTTTCGAGCCCCCACAGCCAACATGCTAGCTGCCCCTCAGGTATAAATTAATTGGAGTCAGAGCGGCTGAAATGAATGCGTCACTCTGTCTGCTTCTGCCATGAGTGACATTCATGTAGTTTATTAGGCATATATGGCTGCAAACTAAATGCTGTAGGCTATTTTCAAAGTGTATTATTATTAGCTTATGAGTAGAAGTAGCCTAATACATGGAAATATGAAAAGGGGATTTTACATTTACAGGACTTTTATTTTGTTAAAAAAGGATTGGCTTTTTTTTTTTTTTTTTTAGTGTAGCACAGCAGGAAAAAACTTTAATTCACTGACGGAGCCGTAGTGCGCCCGTTTGGATGGAGGTATTTGTGAGTGCTTGAACAACAGCAGGACCGATATGTCCAGTATTTGACTAGACAAACATGACGCGCGGGGAACGGGGCGATTACGGCAGAGCTCGCGCATGCTGGGCGTCAATGGGAGCAGCGCTGTGTTGACAGTTCCCCTGCTCTGTAGCGACGAGCAAACACCACAAAACCCTGGCTGCGCTGACAGTCATAACTGATTAGCCCGCACATACACACACACACTCACGTGCGCGCTCAGGGGCACGCATGCAAACGCAGGTGGAGTGAATTACGTAAGGGGTTTGATAAGACAAGACCATTTAGTCCACACTCAGACACAAACAGATGATGAGGTGGTGACCCGTGCTGTGACAGAATTAAATCAAGTGGAAAACTCGAGAAATACCGACTGGCGTCTGCAGTAGTTAGAGGAAATATCTGTGTGTTTTTTTGTGTGCGTGTGTGTGTGTGTGTGTGTGTGTGGGTTGTGCAGCAAGCATCCAGCACCACCATGGGGTTCCATTATTATTTAATGTTATCTCATCTGTTTTGCCATCTGACTAACCAGAGAATAACCACCCACACACGTGTGCACAGACGCAAACCCTACACACACACACACACACACACACACACACACACACACACACTCCTGAAACTTAGCATTTCAGTATTTGTTAAGTGAATTGGATCTTTGCTATGACTGCTTTGCCTCAGAATTGCGCACTGATGAAGTTGCAATGCAGTTTCTGTTTCTTACTAACTGTGTGCAGAATCAGCAGGGTCTGAAGTTGTGTGTTCATGCTCCAAATAGTTCTACTCCACTTATTCAGTGAAGTGCAAGAAGTGTTAAAACAGGAAATTGAGTAAATGGCAGTAAATGGAAAGATTTGTTCAAAGTTTTTTTCATATTCCTTGAAAGGTGCATTCAGAAAACCTTTGTAACACTTCATAATCTTAAAAGAGCTTTTAAAAAATGCCTGTTCCAATAGAGCTGTGCAGACGTTTTTGGTCATTCACTGTTTAATCGTTGACCCTGTGTAGCACTACCCTTGTGTGCATGTGCCTCTAGCAGATTATGTACCCTGTAGATTTACTGTTGAGTTGTTTCTGTATTGTGCTTTTGTGGGCAATCTTCTTCTGGGAGTCCTGCTTTTCTGTTTAAATCAGGTTTACTAATACATCATTAAACTTTCCTCACTCACTAATGATTATGATGATTAATGTACAGCTGTACTCTACTAACAACATGAACTGCTTTTTGTATGAAACATTTTTGGAGTACATGTGGTCTGATGTGCCACGCAACTCTAACCTACGTGTGTGCTCTGTCTCCCTGGCAGACATGCCCTGTGTGCAGGCTCAGTATGGGCCTGCCCCTCCAGGCTCAGCCTATTCTGGCCAGTCCTTCAGTTACCAGGGCGACAGCTACAGCTCTGACCTCATGACCCCTGACTACACCAAGCTGGAACTGGGTGATGGTGACATCTCTGCCGCCGCCGCCACTACCTCCCTCCCCAGTTTCAATGTCTTTGTGGAGGGCAGCTACGAGCCCAAATCCTCCTGCCTCTACCAGATGCCTCCCCACAGGCCCACCATCAAAAAGGAGGAGGAGAGTTACCCAACTGCCCCGCCACTGGAGGCCATGTCCTCCTCCACCATGTACTTTAAACAGTCTCCCCCGTCCACCCCCACCACCCCATCCCTGCCGCCTCAGCCTGGCACCTCCTTCTTGTGGGAGGAGCACCCCCTCGCCCCGCCATCACACCCCCACTCTCTTGGCTCCAGCTTGGATGCAGGCCCCCTCAAGTCGCCCCGCTTTCCGCACTTCTACCAGCACTCGCCACCCCACAGTGGCGGTAGCGTCGGAGGTTATGAGAGTCTGGGTGGAGGGCTGGTTCGCACCTCTTCCTCTTCCTCCTCCTCCTCCTCCTCGATCTCCCATCATCACGGTCCACCCCTGGAGCAGCCCATGTACCAGCTGCACCGCGGGGCCGGGGGCAGCAGCCTCGCCTTCCGCTCCCTGGCTCTTGGGCCCTGTGGCCCCCTATTAGGAGACAGCCTGCCCTCACCTCCGCCACGTTGCCCCCAAGGAGAGGGCACCTGTGCAGTGTGTGGGGACAATGCTGCCTGCCAGCACTACGGCGTACGCACATGTGAGGGATGCAAGGGCTTCTTCAAGGTAAAGACCATTCAAAGCTAATAAGTTGCACTGTTGCAGTTTGAAGCTTTCAGTTTTTATTTTAAAACCAACATCAACATCCGCTTGTTCCTGCTCTGTGTGCCTTCAGTCCCACCAACAGACACACAACCAGATGCACACACTCAAACATAACTGACATACCACCTTAAAATATCACCCACTATCGAGCTGCAAAATTGACTGACGTATTTAAACTATTTGATTGCATTTGCTTCGCTCCCACTCTACACCCTTCTCTGCACTCTCTAAAACGTCTTTAGAGTCATTATGAAAGCACAACACACCCACAAGGGGTCATCTCTCCCGGCAACCAAGTGGGCAAAGTGTGTGTGTGCGTGCATGTGATTGCTTGTGTTACGTGAGAACGCAGGATGATAAAAACACATTCTCACTCAAACAAACAGGGACAATTGCCCTCCATGCTTGATGCTCAGCCACTCACTCAGAAATAAAGTGCAGTGATAGCCCAGTGGAAAAGGACTCCTCCTTCACATTAGCATGTTTATAGTGAATCAGTGGCCACAAAATTGACCACAATTCACTGACATAATCCTTGGGACGATATGAGTCAGTTTGAGATTCAGTCCGTCAAATGATTACTTCTCAACTCGCTGTCTCAGATGTTACCGCACACATGCACACAGCATTCATAGTTTAACATCACCAGGAAACAGTTTTTAGTCAGAAATTTTCATTCAGTCATAAAACACAACATAGACATAATAAAACACTTCTCTGGCACGTGCATGTGGTACAATGCTTCATTAAAAATACAGTAAATTCACACTGAAGTGATTTCTTTGCATAGTTTTTGAATTACAACGTTTTCAGGCACACTTGTAAGCGGTCCGATTAGTTGCATGAGACAAGAGAGCGAAATTAAGAGACAGCAAAAGGGTGCCAACACAGAGGTAATTGAATAATGCCTCTGGTAGGTAGAAATGAATTATCCTTCTTTTCAATTAGTTTCACAATTTGTTTTTATTTAGTAATTAATGAAAGCAGTGTCTGGTGGCAGCAGGCCGCGGGCTGTCTGCCTGCTGCAGCGCACACAGCAGCAGCCACACAGCCTGTCAGACCTCGCTATGTTTCCTTTACACACATGCAGATGTAATCAACCATGCCCACACAACATATGCACACAACCACACATTCGTACAGTAGCATGTACACATTTCTCAGTCTGTTACATGCTGAATTAGGGATGCAGCAGCAAAAACTGAAATATGCCTTTCACACACCTGCTCTTTTTCATATTCATATTATCAGGCACATTAACTCCATTATCCTGATGGTTCTATTGTCCCCTAAAAATATTTTCCTGATTATATTTAATTATCCCTGAATAGTTATTACACATTAAACCATAGCAGAGGCTTCCTGTAAATGATTGTTATTTCATTAGTGCAATTTGAAACACATTTTCACTTTGAATTAATTTTATCTCTTAAACAAGTAGTTCAGTTTTTCCTGTATTTATTATTTTGGCAGAATAATGTAGTCCATTCACTGGTTTCCATTAATTTAGTGAACCTATTCACTAAATTCAGTGAGTTGGAATTTTTTAAATTAAAAACTATATCTCAGTTAGTATAATACAAACATTAAAAGGTGACCTGTTTTATGCACCAGCTGTCCTAGTTACTCTAGCTGTGCTTTTATAGGTGAAAATATACGGTCAGCTCAGTTCACTGCTCACAATTTTTATTCTCCATTGCTTGCATAGCACGTGAGTCAAAGAAAAGTTGGGAGGTGGTCTAGTGGGGAAAGAAGACAAAAAAACATGGTCACAAATTAAAGGAACAACCTGTCAATAAAAAGATGTTTCTGTGCACCAGGGTTCATGACCAATGAGAGAATATCTCATAGAGAAATGGTGTTTATCCCTCCAATAGAGTTGGCAAGCAGCACTAAAGCTGTTCTGGAGGCTTGTGGTGGCCTGACTCCACTCTATGACACTTCATGTTGGTTATTCCTTTAATTAATCACCCATCTGTATGATACATATAAGATGATAATTCATCATTCATCATTCATTCATGTTCATTCATTCAGTGAAAAAATTAAACCAGATAAACGCCCATACACACACACACACACACACACACACACACATATATATATGGCTTCGCACTTTGAACCAGGTTATAAAAGTGAAGTCAAGTTTCCTTAAAGAAAACAATAAAATACAATCAATGATACCTAGACTTTTTACTTTAAACCACCCTTGCACTTTCTGTATGGACAGAGAAAGAAAGGTTTGATTGCTTCTGATTAAGAAGCAGAGGAGAGAACGGGACAGAAGAGACGGAGAGAGGAGAAGGGGGAACAAAATCCCTAAAGGCTTTTTATTTAAGCCAAGGCTATTAGTACTTGTTACATGTCAGGAATCTGCTTCGGCATGCCTCCATCCAACCCCCCACAGCATGTGAGCTTCTGGAAGCATGTGTGTTCATTTGTGGATGTGCTTTTAGTGCTCATAACTCATTCCTCAATTCTGACTCTCAATGTTTAACTGAGCGTTTTTTTCACTTGAATTAAGTCCTTGCCCACACAAAGCCACCACCCTGAAATTTCAGTTTCTGATACCAATCAAATTTTAAATTAGTCATGTTTTATTTGTAATGAAGTTCAGCCACTAACATCGGGTTAAATTAAGAGACAGATGAGATTAATTAAAACTAGAGTACTCTTACACATCCACTCATATACAAACAATGTGGCCGCAATAACCAGGCGATGTACAGAGCACAAGAAGGATCTACAGATTTATCCAACGAAGGTTAATCAAGGGCAACCTTCGTTGGATAACTATGACCTGGATGACTGAGAATCTTCATAGACATCTACAGATTTAATAATCATATTGTGATAATTTCATCTGTGTGTTTGCTGTGTGTGTGTGTGTGTGTGTTCACCTGCACGCATATGGAATCCCATTGATGAGTATCAGACTAGTTAGTATTATCTTTGATATGTAGGGTCTCTGCTGAGACGCCAGTCATGCTCCATGTTGCTTATTAGAAAGCAAAGTCATGAGAGCTCCAACCACAAAAACACACACACACACACACACACACATGCAAACACACACATGGACAGCAGTGGAGAGAGACAGGAGTGAACAGGAGACAGGCCAGCACTCACTCATGAGAACTTAATTTCCCAGAACCTTAATTGATCATTTCAAACTAAGGCTTTTATTGGAACCAGCTATCTTAGAAATTAGGCCCTAAGGTCACTGAGGGGTAGAACTTCCCCTTCAACCAACCTCCAGTGTGAACTCTGGTAGGCTGGTGGGTTTACACCACTACTTTAGCTCAAACCCCCAATATGCTGCAGGAAAAACACAAGATCTTATTGCAAAATATGAGAGTCCCAGTTAGACTATCCTTAAAATCCAAATGTATCACTCCACACCAAAAGCTGACAGAACTCAAGCATGTTAATTTGACTTTGTTGTTGGACAACATAGCCTACATACAACAAAGAAATGAACGTTGTTTTGGCCTTGGTGCAGACATGTAAATGTTTAGCTACATGCGTGTTCCATGTTGATTTTGCATCATCCACACTGTCATGCAACGGTTCCACTAAACTGATGCTATTTTTCCTCAACCACATTAATGACCATAACTAACGTATCCCAGCGCGCGCGGGTCACCGAGCATTGAAGGGAAGAGATGGAGACATTCACAGCAATCTTCGGTGCCATGGCAACGACTCTCATCCGGCGCTGGCGCCCATTACGCGCCAGTTCCGCTCGCGCCGGAGCATATGGAATAATTGGTGTGTTATTGGTCTCCCGGGGGTACGGACATGTGTGGCGCGAGGGGTTCCTAATTGGATGTATTTGTTTTGATGTGTTTTAGAGGGCGTTAAAGAAGAGGAGAAGCCGCGACACTTTTTGTGTGTGTACCGGTTGTTTAATTTACAGTTTGTTCTGGTACTGCTGAATGGACTACTGGAGTCATAGCTTGACAGCGTATAGGCTACAAACTCTAAACACTTAGTAATCATAGTAGCTATAATTGTATTATTTCTGTTATTTATTTTTTGCAAACGTAGGCTAATTGTTTCGTTGTAACAGATTTGCAACTCAGGCAAATGCTTGCCCAAGAGTTTAAATCATTCTCTGAAAGACGCCTGTAAAGATTGGCTATACGCCTCAGAGGGCCTCAGAGGGTTTATCCCACACCGGCACTGATAGCCTTGTCTGTGGTTTATTATTAAGAATAATTACCTAACTGCTTAGGCTACTTTATAGTTTCTTAATTTATTGCAGTGCAGTGTGGGGATGTAGTAGGCTATAAGCCAGTGTCTAACTGTAAGACTGTAAACAGCCTACCTCTATTTCTGCTCATGGAGGTTTTCATTCCACTTGGCATTGATAGGCTACACAACTTTATCCCAAGCGCACTGGTGCGTGCCCGCACGGGAGCGTCCAAGCATTCAGCACCATCTCTGTTATTGTTGTCTTTCGTCCGCGCGGGGAGCGCACTACACCCCACGTGGCCCGTTTCTGATTTTATTTTAATAAGGTCAGTAATAATGGCGCGAGTCAGCCGAGGAGAAAACAGCTCCCGCGGGGCCCATTGAGAGAAGCGCGATGCGCAAGGCCCCCGAGGTGCCACGAGCTGACCCTCGAGCATCACAAACAATCTGATCAGGCAGCTCTTGCTGCCGCTGTCCCCCTCTCTCGCGGGAACCGCCTCTGCACGCCACGCGCCCGGTCCCCATTGTCAGCTTCGGCGCTAATAAAATTGTCCCTCCTGCAGGCGAGGCTTGTTGGGAAATTAATTTTATCTAATTATACTGATGTCACCGCCGCCTTTCAGCGCGTAATTAAAATCTGACCTGCGAGCTTCTGCTTTCATTCTTTGATGGGGAAGGAAGGAAAAAACAGAAATTGAATTAAACAAATCAAATATTAGGTGGTTGATTGTGTTTGGAGGCTGATTATCGGTATGCCTGTTTCCTCTCTCCCCAGCGCACAGTGCAGAAAAACGCCAAGTATGTGTGTCTGGCCAGTAAGAACTGTCCTGTGGACAAGAGAAGACGCAACCGCTGCCAGTACTGCCGCTTTCAGAAGTGTCTCAGTGTCGGCATGGTGAAGGAAGGTAAGAGCAACGAAGTGACCACTGAAAACGTTTTAAACATGCAGGGCAGCCCATGCCCACACACACACACACACACACACACACACACTCATCTCCATGGTGCACCACAAACCTGTCCTCTAGTCCTTGATGATAAAGTTTGTCTCTGCACTCAGGGTTTAATGGACCGGTAATGACCAGGTCTGTGGCAGCATCACACACATCCCGGAGCAGTAACTTGTCCTCTCTCTCTGGTGGAGGAAGAAAGTAGAAAATACACCATACCAATTAGTGCCCATCACCTTTTAAACCTCTGAATCGGGATTATTACACAAATGTATTTTAAAGCTTTGAAAGAGACACAGAGGTGCTCAAATATTTTCACACTTTCCATCTCTCCATTTGTGTCATCACCTCTGATACAGCTGACTGTTGCTCCATGGTGGAGATGTTTTACTGATGTGTAGCATGGCAATTATGCTGCTCTCATTTCCCTGAGGTTTCTCACCTGTCTCTCTCTCACACACACACACACACTCTCTCTCTCTCTCTCTTTCACACACAAACACAAACAAACCCACACACCATACTCTCTCCTCTATCCCATTAACACATGACTGCAGCCGGTAGAACAGCTCCACTGCCATCTGCTGGCTTGTAGCCTCTTGTGTAGGGATTGTGGGAATGTTGGAGAGCTCCTGGAAAAAGCCTCCCTTCAGTCATGATCTTACCATAACCATATCAATAAGAGAATAGAAGTTCTTTGTGCATGCCTCATGAATATTACCAGATTCAACTGAACAACCTCTTCATTGTTGTCAATTCTCATTCTCTGGTTCACAGTGGTACGTACTGATAGCTTGAAGGGGCGCCGAGGCCGTCTGCCTTCCAAACCAAAGAGCCCCCTGCAGACAGAAGCGTCTCCTCCATCTCCCCCCCTCAGCCTGCTCTCCGCTCTGCTCAGGGCTTATTCCCACTGCACGCCCC
>NW_024040152.1:17683807-17841307 GCF_014851395.1 Micropterus salmoides
TAGCCACCCTGTGGTGCATTCACAATGAGCATCCAGAAAGGTTATGACCTAGAAACATGTAGAGAAAATATTAGACACACCATATGGACAACAGGTCGCTGGGTAGTGGATGTCTCGTATGTGCATGTGCGAGCACATGCATGTGCGCACACACACTCACCTGGCCAGTGGAGATGGATGCTCCCTTGAGACGAGCACGAATAAGTCCAGACCGCTGCTCCATCCTCACCACTCTGACAGGGACTTCGAGCCTTCTGACATACTGCTCCAGCGGCCGCTTTAGGAAATCTTAAACATACAGATAAACACGTATATGTAATTAAAGAATCAAACACATGCAAGCCCACACACAAGACCGACAAACACGCATACTCACAGAGGAAGTTGGATTATGAGTTACTCCTCCAAACTATTCCTGTAGCAACAGCAACCAAAGCAAGCATGTGCTTGTGTTTTTGCTTGGGAATGCACCTTAGCATGCCTGCCGACATCCCTTATACCTGCAGAGAGCTCCCCACCCCACACACACATACACCCTCTGTACCAACCAAAATAAATCCCATAGGGTGAAATGGTGCTGTGTGGTGGCGGCTGGCGGGAGATTGGGGGTAATAACAGAGTGTAATCCCTGCGGCTGGTGAATTAAAGGCCTAATCTCCCCCAAACAGGGATTAGCAGCATTGCACAGGGTGGAGTGGCACACACAGCCCATTTATGCTGACTGGCTGTTGGGCACCAGCGCAGACACACACACACACGCACAAACACAGCTACGCATAAACACACACAAAAAAAACGGCAAATATCATACAGTAGCTCTAAAAAAATAGGCTAAGCCTCAAAAAAGAGGCACAACCACCGAAGGAATTATCTGCAGTGTGTGTGTACCTCTCTCACTGGCATCGTCCACCAGGACAATCTCCTCCAGCAGTGTGTGTGGAGAGCGGTCGATGACCGAGTGGACGGTTCGCAGCAGCGTGCTCCACGCCTCATTGTGAAATACAATCACCACGCTGGTACGGGGAAGATTATCAGGGTATAACTTGTTCTTGCACCTACAAAGAGAAAACAAAACAATCAGAATACAATCTTTAATAGCAAAAAATGCTTTCAATGATAGAAAGATACTTAATGCAACTATGCATATGGACAAAGATTGACTGTCAAAATGACAAATAAATCACATCATTTTTTAAATCACATGGTACAGCAAGAGGAAGTGAATGAATTAAATGGTTACACAAAGACAACTCCATGTGCAATAAGTGAAGCTGAAGGCTTTGAACAAAACTAAACTGACAGAGACAGAGCGAGAAAAACTCTAGTAGAGACATCAAAATCCAGCCTCTGTCTGATTGTAAGAGACTGCTTCAGAGGAAGAGAGAGAGCGAGCGTTGCAGCTAAAGTAAGTCTACACGAGAGGGAGCAGGGACTTGAACATTAACCAAACGGCATTAGTCAGTCATGGAATCGTTACATAAATCAGAGGAGCTATCGTGAAAAATAATATTTTTATCAACTTCAAACAAAGACAACTGTGAGAGTGAATGATGAGCGAGCAGCGTATTCAAGCGTATTCCCCAAATTTAGACAGACGCACAGAAATAGTGGGTCAGCATGATGACAGTTCATTAGCGATGCTAATTAAGAGTGTGAGTCATTATCATAGCAGTGAAGAACACACACACACACACACACACACACACACACACACACACACACACACACACACACACACACACACACACACACACACACACATCACACCCTCTTATTGAGAGACACAAAGGGATGTAAATGTCTAACAGAGGAGAGCAGGCATGAGCAGGAGACGAGAGAAGATGGAAGGAAGTTAAGACTATGTCACAGACTTAAATAATGTAGTCCTCCGCAATATTCCCAGAGAAATACTCACTGTTTTAAATTATTGTACTGGTGAGTTTGCATCATTTAGGCCATTAAGTTCAAAAGTTGTGAGGCTTACATTACAACACAGCACTCCACAAAGCACAGTTATGGTTTTAAGGTTGATTTTCTACCTTCCAGGCCAGCCATCAATTAAGGTTAATCTGATTTTAGTATGAAAATCAGCTTGCAGAGATTTTAAATTTGCTTGATGTAGCTAGTCCAATATAGTGAGCCTTACTGCAGTTGCATTTAATTGATCAAAAGAAGTTCTATCAATGTCTTCTGGCAATACAGCACGCATTCCCATCTGGTTGTTTACCTATAAATGGATTCTCAAGCGCATTTCCAGAAAATATTCCGCTGTTTTTTCTAATTTATCCCTTTCATAATACATCATATACTGTAACATAAGATTGCTTCCATATCGCCCATCCCTAGCTTGAAGCTTGTAAACACTTTTATTACATTGGCCAACAAAATCAGTTTTGGGATTGCAAGAAAGACAATCTTTCAATTTGCGGGTTCCTACATAACAGTGATTGATGACATCTTAGGCAGTTTTCATTTTAGTGTTTCAGAATACCACACATTCACACACTGCACTGTGACGTTCATGTGTAAAAAATATTCCTAAATAGTCACAACTGTTACAAAGACAGTATAGTGCTGTCTAGCCAAAGCTTTACATAAGTCTGTCACATCATATCCACCTTTTTCAAAGCCAAGTCTTTCATAATCATCTAACCACCCAAAATTAACAGTACATTTTCTAGGAAACAGCTTTGAGAGCATGATCTCATCATTACATTTAGCTGACACTTTTACCCAAAGCAACTCACAATTGCTATACATGTCAGAGGTTACACACCTCTGAGCAACTAGAGGTTAAGTGTCTTCTCAGGGATACATGTGTCACAGTGGGGAAGTGAACCTGGGTCTCTCACACCAAAGACATGTGCCATATCCACTGCTCCATCAGCACCTCAAAATCACTGGGAATAATACACATATTAAAGGTGGATTGATTTGCACAACAGATGGAGGAAAATATGGACAAATCAATGTTAAGTGCTACTCTCCAGTAAAAAAATAAGCAGTTTAATACAGTTTAATTAAAGAACACTCTAAGACAAGAAACACTGCAGCCTGCCATGATACCTGCATGAATGCTATCTGACATTAAGTGTTTTTCTCCAAAGACGCTAAGCAAGCTGCTCAAGCTGTCATCTACTGACCACAAAACTGAAACCAGCTTGCGACTTCCTTCCTCTGACAGATTCAGCCCTCACAAAAGCCAAATGGAATATAATCTCCCTCCCTCCATATTCATAAATCCCTCCCTCCTTGTGATCATCCAGAGGACTGGAATGCTTCCTCTCTCTCTGCCTGTTGCCGATTCTGACAGAAAGAACATAACACCGACGGAGGAGAGGAGGTCAAGAATATACTCCATCCTGCAGCTGCCTCTGGAGCATGTTAAATAGCACACACACAGTGATTCTTTGTGTGTGCTCATACTCTCTCTGCAAGGGAGGGAGGTTTATGAGCACACAAGATGACTCCCTGTAAAAACAGAGACACCCTTGGAGCCTTTCAACTTTTATACACGGTTCATTATTTGACTCTTCTCTGTTTCACAAACAGAATAACCCAGATTTCTCCCCTTTTCAGACACGATCTGTGCAGCTGATGGAAAACAAGAGCTCTGTGTGCCCATCAAACTGACAAGTGTTGACACTCGTTGGCAAGCTCATGTCTGTGAGTCACATGATGTGGATTTTTAAAACTTGAGGAGTGGTTGTGAGTCCGGAGTATCCAAACAGTCATGGTGCTGGAGCAACATTCTGGCAACAGCAAAGCAGGGTAATGAGTTACAGGCTGTTTCTCCAGCCAGTGCATTGTGGAGATAGCTGGGATGGGCGGACAGACTGGTTCTGATTAAGCGGCATCACTCTTGCAACATTAAACTCGCACGCACTCAAACACATACATCTATGTATGCATACTCATAAAGACGATGCAGTCAGGGTCTAAAAAAAAAAACGAGAAAATGTCAAGTTTTCTGAAAAGGCGTGGTCATGGAAAGTGTTTTCATATACTGTAGATCCACCCAACTACATGTACACACACATACAAACACAGTTTATATAGCACCAATTCACAACATAAGTTATGTCATTGCAGGTCTAGACTGCTCTCTTTGTAATATTATTTACAGAGATTTACAATTCCCACCATGAGCAAGCACTTGGCAAGGAAAAACTCTGCAAAAAACTCTAATGTCAAAAACTCAAAATAACCTGTCCTCTCCTATTTTTTTTTATGTATATATTTTTGGAACAATCAACGACTGCACTGCTGACAGTAATGAAAATAAACCATCAGTGAGTTTCCGCTTCAAAGTTTCAGCTAATGGCAACCTGCTTGGCTAAGATGAATTCATTCAGTTTCCCTAAACCTGCCAATCCCCCCACCCCACCCCACCCCCACCACACACACACACACTAAACACAAACGTACGTGTGTCTACACACACACACACACAAACAGACACATTGCCTTGCTCGATATTGACTCATGCTTATCTCCTAATTGGAAAAGCAGATAGACGGAGAGAAGGCTGAGTGAAAACACACCTAGTAATCAACTCTCGCTCAAAGACTAAAACCCATTTCACGGATCAATGTCCTCTTTCTTTCCTGCCTGTCTAGTGTGCATGTGCTCCTGCCTGTCAGTCTTGTGTCTGTCAGTCAGCCTTTCTGTCCATCTCTCTGAAAACCTTCATCACGTATGCATGTTCCTCTACTGAAGCCCAAAAATGGGGCAAAGGGGGATGGGAGGGTCAAGCTGGTTTCCACCTGCTTGAACTAACCTTGACATATCTTCCAGGCTGCTGGTTGGGTGCACGCCTGTCTGCACTGCCTCTCTCTGCCTGTCTGAAGACTGAACAACCTGCAGCCGCTGGCACTGACAAGACACTTACATAACACTAAACTCCTCATTATAAAGAAGAAGGACTTGTGAATTGCACATGTAACCAAGTATTCCTGAAGCAAAACAAAAAAGGGGAAGAAAAAAGCATCGTCTTTTTTAATCATTATCCTTAGAAATGGAGTTTACTTTTATTTGATCTTCATTTTCTTTACATTTTAGTAAAACTCCAAAAATATTGTATCATTACTTCCTTAATGTGATGTATTTCCTAAAAAGGGTCAATGTTTAGGGTGAAGCAATGGGCTTTTAGTTGTGAGGAGAAACACAGAGGGAGAAATTATACATTATTATATTATTATTGCTTTTTAGCGCTGGATCAGTATGTGTTCACACTAGCTTTTTAAAAATGAACCAAAAAACAAGTCATACAGACAGACAGGTAACTCATTCACTGGAGCTTGCAGTTTTTTCCTCACTGTCATCCTGCGTCATCAGTGCTACACGGAGGCACATGGGGAAATCTAAATCCAGGGACTGACAGCAGGTTATGCTGTACTTTAATATTTGATTGTTAATCTATGTTGTCTGTTGTCACAAAGAAATAACTATTAGTATTAATAGATTGCAAATCGACTAAATGTTATGAATGAAAAGGTGGGAAAAGGACATCCCTAAAAGGACAAAAAAATGTGCGTCTTGTGCAGCAATATTACGGAGGGGGATCACTAGGGAATTGCTATGTCACAACCGTCACAACGGAGTTAATAGACTGTTCAAGTACAAATAGGACACAAGCACAACACCCCACAGTTTAACTGCTTTTTACTGTCTGATAGATGAGGGAAAATCCCTGCACTCACATGTTACAAATGTTGCCAAATGATTTACATTTATAAATACAGAGTATCCCCCTTTTACAGATCGCTAGGCCAGTCACAATAATTATGTTAGACTAAGCGTATCATGGCGGCACGGTGGTACAGTGGTTAGCAAGGTTGTGGGTTCAAACCCCGGTTTCCCCAGCCTTGATTGATGACCCTAAATTGTCCTTAGGCGTGAGTGGTTGTTTGTCTATGTGATGGACTGGCGACCTGTGTACCCGCCTTGCGCCCGATGTCAGCTGGGATTGGCTCCAGCCCCCCCGCGACCCTGTACGCAGGATAAGCGGCTGACGATGGATGGATGATCGTACCATATATAGACATGACCTTGATAATTTTTGCTGACCTTGATATTGCCCGTTGAACCTCTCAGCGACTTTATTTCAAAAAAAAAAAAACTTGTTCAGACTGAAAAGGAGTAGGGATGGGCAGTATATCAGTATAATGAGGTATACTATACTGTACTATAAAATCAGATAATACCGTTTATACCGATATAGTTTGATGTTGAGTTAATTAATAGCCTATGTTTCGTAAATGGAGAAAGTTACCGGAGCAGATACAGGGACAGATGGAAAGAAGAGGGGCACATTTACATGTTTGCAGCAGAGGTACGTTAGGTACGTCATTGATCTACCAAAATCTATTTGAATTAAAATTATTTAAACGCTTATCACAGCAAATATCGATATGTGTAATTAATTTTGATTCATTCTATTAATTAATCACAAAACTACAAACAAGTTACAAAACTTTTAATTAATTTGATACATTTTTTTAATCGCTTGACAGCCCTATTTATTATATGTCTGTGTCTTATTATTATTAATAAGGTCAAACTTCAATTAAAATCTGACTAACTATCAGTGCATAAATTAAAAATAAATAACGTGCATTAACAAATGCTGCTGGCACACATGATGTCTTTATCTTTGTATATTTTACTTTGCTGGTTCGTCCTTTTAAACCATAAATGAACCACAGCACAGTTTAATGGTAGTGTACGGCGACCTCCCTTTTCAGGAAGCCTCAGTGTGGTTGTTAAGTACACTGACAGCTTTCAGACCACCCAAATAAATTGCACCAAATGGTAAACACACCAGAGAAAGCTTAAACTGCTGTGCAAGCGGTCTAAAACTCGGCAGATTTTTGAGTGTTCTGTCCATGGACTGTATTATTCCAAAATGCACAGTACAATGGAAATGGGGAACTCCTCAAAGCTGGAAAATAATCGAATGAATTGTAGATGATCAAAAAACAGTTTTGTGAGCACCCCAGAAAACTAAAGACTAATATTCTAATGACTATGTATAATTTCCTGTTAGTATAAAATGTTTAGATATATAGATTTTTGTGGTGTACTAACTACAGGACAGTATTTGAAGACAGGTTTAAGTACATGCTGTATATGTATCAGTATATATACCTCCGGGGAGCCAGCCAGCCAGCCAGCCAGTCACGCTCACAGTCCCATCTGGCGCAAGAGTCAGGGACAAGACAGATGATTAGATATGGGGAGGCTACTCACCCTTCCAGGCGGACGTCAGGCAGAGACCGATTGAGAGCAATCATCTCAGAGGCCATGAGGTTGAACTGGTTGATCTTAAACATCTCCTTCATCTTCTCCTGGTTCTCCTTAGGGATGACCACAGGCTTCCCCCCTTCACCAGGCCCATCCCGCGGCCTGACCAGGGCATCTGCAGTAGATAAACACACACACACACACATAAAACACACACAGAGGATGCTGGAGGATGCAAGAGTGTGTCTCTGTAATCACATCTATACGCATGGCTATATACACCAGAGAGGTTTTTATAAAGGAGACACGCCACTAAAATTCCTCAATACAACTCTAAAGGGAAAGCCTGTAACGCCAAATATGGCGGTTTTCCTGCCATTTTTATCAGCTGAGGCGGGAAAAATTATTATTATTACTATTGTTCCACTGACGTAAGGGTCTACTTCGCATGGGTCACTACTACCACGCATGCGTAGTAGAAGTATATATGGTGGGGAAAATGCTTTTTAAACCTTATTTTTGGGGCGGAGTTAGCAAACTTTTTCAAAGATTTTTATCAGATTTTACTGCTGATTCTATACAAACAGTTTTCGGTGACCAGTGAAAGTGCAGTAATAGTTCTCTCCCCATTCATTCAGATAGGGGCCTTGTCTTGTTAGTCCAAAATAACCACCTGGTGTTACCAAGATAACTGCCAAATGGCAGGACTTGACTATAAGGACTTTGTATACACTCACCGTTTCCCCCAGGCAGTCCTGTCTCCTTTTTGTTGTCACACTTGTTGCACTCGCTGAAGTAGAGCAGAATGAACATGTCCAGCATCACCCACACCAGAGAGGTGGCCAAAACCACCTTACAGTAGGCGAACCTCCTCATCCTAAAAATGTAATGAGAGAAAGAGAGAGGAAGAGAGTTGGCGAACTGATGGCGAGTCCTGAGCTGCACACACAACACAGGCTTTTCCAAAGCTCTGCAGAGGAGATCACTCTATATGTCTTTTCATATCTGCCTTCCTTTCTCCTCACTCCCCTCAACCTCCACCCTTCCCACAGCTCTGCGCCTCAGTATCTTCTCAATGCCTCCATTTGTCCTTCCGCCTGTCTGTCTGTCTGTCTGTCTCTCTCTCTCTCGGCTCTTATCGGTCGGCTGTTTATCAGCACCTCTCCGACGGTCACCTTCACACTCAGAGAGAGCCTCAAAAAGAGCACTGTGCATTGTTGGATTTCTGTCTTACATCACACCAGAAGAAAAATTGTAAATCTATGAGGGCATTAAGTTAAGTTTATTGGTTAGGTTAGTGTCTGGCACCATTATAAGCACAGTGAACATTTACATTTGTGTTTTGGAGAGGACGTTTCATGGTATCTAAGCAATGCTTTAGCTGCTTTCAAGTTTCAAGTGGAAACTACTAGATACAGACATCTTCTGTATCAGAGTTCCCAAATACCCTGCGGTGTACAAGCCAATCTACCCTTTATACATTTAACATACCAAATCCCAGTGTGCTAGAGTGCAGTCAAACACACACACTCACAGGTAAGCACACACACACACACACACACACACACAGAGCAGAGAGAGAGAGAGGAGCTGTGATAGTAATTGCTTTTCTTTGGCAGCCAGCGAGAGACAGACACAGCCACATTAAAATTCCTCTCCCCTTTCCTTCTCTCCTCTAGCACCATCTCTCTCCTCTCTTTGGCTGATTCTCTGCATCAGTGATCCCTCAGGTTGCAGCAGTGCAAGAAGAAGGGAGAAAATTAATTTGGCCACAGTGATTTCTCTCGTGCCCCGGGGAGGAGAGAAAAAAATAAAAAATAAAAAATAAAGGTGTTTGTGCATAACTAGCTTAGCTTAGCTTAGCTCTGCTTAGCAGCCACGGAGGATGGAGAACTGCAGAGCAGCATTTCTAAATTCCACCTGATAGGATTCTGGTACTACAAAGTGCCATGCACATCAGAAAAAAAACAGTGAAGATCAGTCTGTTCTCTCAAAGTTTGTCTGTTCTCAGTCTTCTTGCCTGTGGAGCAAAAATCATATGTACTCTGCAGTGCAGCATAAAATCCACATCAACATGTATGTTCCTTAAGGGCAGAAATATGAAACAAACTAGGAAAACATAATACCGAATTGGGCCCTACTACAAATCCTCCTTTCCTTCTTCTCTCCTGTGCTAAATGACATACTTATTGCACATATTTGTCAGCTATGTCTAAACAGTGAGCGAGAGCTGCAACAAATAGGCCATGCCAACTGCTGCAGTTTGATAAAAAACCTAATTATGCTTCTCAGAGGCAAAGCTGACCTCGATTGGAGACTTTAATGTCATTGCTCTCGTCAAGCTTGTCATGCGATTCACAGGGGTTTTGTAACCTTGCAAGATTTTATCTCTCATGTTGAAAAAGAGAAACTGGTGCAGAGAAGCCACCAGCAGATAAATGCAATGCTTTGATTGCTAGTCCCCCGAGAGGAAAGTAATTTAACAAAGTCAATTCAACTACAGCAACAAGGGTTTTGACAAGGTTAATGATAGTGCATCATGTTGCATCCGTGTAAACTGGCACTCGGTCAGCTGCAGATTGAATCAAATAAAAAATGTGACCCTCGTAGTGGCCTGGCGTCATGTCAGATTGTTAGGCCTTTTTAACTTTATCAGCATTTAGCTTTCCTGTGCCTCACCTCTCGGACCTGCTGAAACACAAGATGGTTTTAACAGAAAATTATACACCTTTCTTTTTGATACACATGTTCTAATGATACACACTACACAGTATAATAAATGCGGCTTCACGATTGTACTTTTTGTTCTTATTAGCGCTGACACAATTAGTCAATAATCACTTTGATTGACAGAAAGCAAAAAGCAAAAACACATAACATTCACTGGCTCCAGCTTCTCAGTTGTGAGGATTTGCTGCTTTTCTTTGTCTTATGTGCTAGTAAACTGAATATCTGTTGGTCAGACAAAACAAGACATTTCAGGATGTCATCTTGGGCTTTGGGAAATTGTGTTGAGCAACATTTTCTGAAATTTTATAGAACAACCAATTAATGAATTAATCAAGAAAAGAATCTGAAGAATAACGGACAATAAAAAGATTTGTTAGTTTCACCACCATTGTTTACTGTATTATTTTATTCAAATTCTACTTGCAAAGCACTTTGACTTGCTGAAATCTGGTTGAGTTATAATAATTTATTAAAACAAAAATATAAAGACAAATATTAACATTTCATCAATCCTCAATTGTGAGTCATCTCCTCACAATGTAGTTCTTTATCTAATTAATAGATAAAACAAATAAATTAAAGTTAATTACATAAATACAGTAAAGGTTAGCCAGTCCTGAATAGCTAAAGGCTCGTGCAGACTACACTACTATCAGAGGCCGATCGCTGTGCTGTTCACACTACACAACGCGCTATCTTGTGGCTGGAGTCTTGAAGTGTATGAAGTTGTTGTGAGTTCACACTACGTGACTGATTGGTGACAGGGGGTCACACACTACACAAGCTGACAATGGCTGTGTCACCCAACGCTGGTCTCCAAACAACGTTTTGTCAAGAAAACACACGTGAAATGTGAAACAGGAAATGAGAAGAACCTACACATGGAACAGCTGTTTGTCATTATAAAAGATAGAAATTATAAAGACAAAGAATATGGGATGAAAGAATGGATTAGCACACGCAGGAAGCAGGGAATGTCTGAGCTACAGAGAGAGCTGGAGGTGATTGTTAAGCAGTCGTTTGATGCGTCGAGTAGTTCACACATAACGACTGGCGACCGCCGATCGATCGTTGATTTACTCCTGATCACAGCCTGACGGTCGCTGAGCTCACGGACTGGCAAATCTGGCTTAAAATCGTGTAGTGTGAACTATAGGCTTAATACACAGATTTATTTGAGGTTAAGAACCTCATATACAACAGGTGATGACTTTCACACGTCATCCTGCATGTGTGTGTGTGTGTGTTAGTGGAGGAGAGGACAATGTCTCACTAGGGTAGTGTTGTCACTTTCTTCAGTGCTATCAGCGCAGCATGTTCACACCATTGACTGTACTTATAGTTCACACACACAGGTGTTACTGCAGTAAGTGTATAGAGAGCTCATGGGTGAAGGCTGAGTAATGTAACTAATGGCCATGCTACACAGTGTGTTACTGTATCTTATTACATATACTTTCTTTGAAATATAACCTCTGTATTTTCTGTAAGACACAGTTAAAGGTTCAGTGTGTAATATTTCTGAGGATCTATTGACAGAAACGCAATATAATTCCATAACTATGTTTTCAGTGGTGTATAAAGACTTTACATAATGAACCATTATGTTTTTATTACCTTAGAATGAGCCTTTTTTATCTACATAACTGCGGGCACCCCCTTCTACGGAGGTCGCTGTATTTTGTCGTCATGTTTCTACCGTAGCCAATAACGAACAAACAGGCTACAGAGCGTGTTTCATCATCACGGCGTTCTTCTTCTGTTTGTGTAATTCCGGCAGTGTAGACACCTGTTACTACATTGAATACATACATAGAAGAAGAAGAGGGAATAATAATAATAATAATAATAGTGACATTCGGACAAATGAAGGAGCACATACATGTTATTTAGCAGGAGAGCCGACAGCCTGTGGATCTTTATACCATGAAGCCAGAGGAGTCCGGACAGATAGGCTATAAACAGCTGACCGCAGAAATCACGGTTGTTGTGGATTTTCCCAGATGGAAGACTATAATGTGGGACAGATGTTTTCAATGCGCTGCTGAAGTTGTCCGTTTTCTGCTGGACAGGTAATTAACTTAAGTTTGTCAGACTTTAGCGATGCAAATGAAAGCTGTTGTTTGACAGCTTTAGCTTGAAGCTGGTCATAATCACCCAGAGAGGTCAGGTGTTTCCCCTGTCAGTGGTGTGAAATATGTAGCTGCATTAATTTCATGCCGCCTACTTATTCTCCAGCCTGTGGGTTGGCTTTGCCGGTTACGTTAGTGAGAGCCGATCAATAACGTTAATTGGCAATAAAAACGTAACGTTAGCTTAGAGCATGGAAGCATTAGCCAGCTAAACTTTTACTGCCCGGGTAGAAAAATCATGTAAGGTTAGTTGGATTGGATTATTCTCCAGTGGCTTGTGGTGTAAAATATGTAGTTACTCTCTCTCCAGTGCACTGTTTTGGCATTGTCGGTTACGTTCCTGAGACAATCAGCTGATCACTAATTGGCAATAAAACGGCAGATCAGATCAGACAGCTAAACCTTTACCGCGCTGATTAGTGATGTGCAATACCTCGTACTATCCGATCCAATACAAAGTAATACCCAGGCTGGTATAGCCGATACCAATACTTTTTACATATTTTATTTCTAGTTTAATGTGACCTCCCCCCTCCCGTTTCTGTATTTATGAGAGAAATAAGGAGTAGGCTGAGTATCGATCCTAGAGCAGGAAACGTTGGTATCAGAAATATCGATACTGTAGGATCGATCCGCACATCACTAGGGCTGGTACAAAAAATATGTTGTTGGATTAGTTTTATGTAGTTAATCTCTCTCTCCAGAGCTCTGTTTTGGTTTTGTTACCTTTGTGAGACAATTAGCTGATCACTAATTGGCAATAAAACAGCAGCTTCCAGCATCGAAGCTCAGATCAGACAGCTGAACTTTTACTGCGCTGGTAGAAAAAATATGTTGTTGGATTAGTTTTATGTAGTTAATCTCTCTCTCCAGCGCTCTGTTATGGCTTTGTTATGTGGATAGAAATGTGCCCTTACCTTCCTGAGACAAACAGATGATGAATATTATTGGCACTAAAACAGTAACAGCAGGGAAGCTCAGATCAGCAGCTAAACTTCACATTTTACTGTCCTGGTGGAAAACATGTATTTCTTTACTGCTAATGGTGATATATAACATGACCGATCAAGTGAGCAATAATGAATACTTTCCGATTTTGCATTAATGTGGCACAGCAATATTTTTGGATATTGCTGTGCCACCGTCACACAAATGTGTAATTTGTACTTTCACATGCTAAATGCCCATTAAAAACGTTGCACCGCTTTACCACAAGCTGAAATTATGGCTGTCAGTACTACTTTGTATTTCTGTTGTATTTTAAAAAATTTAAAAAAATACATTTTGGTAAGATTTGCAAGCTTATCTAATTAAGCAAAGTGAGAGGAGCCTTGATCCTCACCAGCCAATGCCTTTGTAAACTTCATGTATTTTGTGGTTTATAATGGACTGTGGTGCAAAAACAGTGAGCTCACATTGTCCTGCTATCTGTCAGTGGTCATACTTGATGCACTAGATGTGATAGTTTTTGAGATGTTTTTCATTTACTTTGGGATGTTAGTCCAGATGAGCCAACCCTCCCAAGATCTAACAAAAAGTATGATTACAGTACAGTAAAATACTGTATTACAGGTGTATGAGACATCATGTAGCACTTCATTTCTTGATGTGGCTGTTCATTAATGCACAAGAAAGGCTGTTGTTTATTAATGAACAAGTAACAATATTCAAAAACATTTGGTTTTAATTAATTAATATTAAGATTAAAAATAATTAAGTAAATTTAATTTATTAATATATCTATCTAAAGAAACCTGATTTCTTGACTGGCAACTCTCTGCTATCTCATAGAGGAAATCTTTGTCCTGTCTCAGGCACCGTAGCTATACTACTTGCTTGGAAATTCCGTTTTACACTGCAGTCAGGACTATTGTGGGGAAAACAAAAGAAAACCAACATAAAACAAAACATGGAAAAGGTTATTAAACCCATTCTGGTATATTCCTGTAAAGTAAGTGTTTCGGAAATCTCACTGATCCTCCCGGCTATCCTCCAAGAGTTCATCAAATTGCTTGTCTCGCTGTTTGGATCACTCCTCTCAAAATTCTTCAAATTCCAGGACCAGCGGGAAGCCTGAAATTCAGTTCCTGCTCTACAATCTCTCTCCTTTCTCGTGTTGTTTCTCTGACCTCTCTGGATTTTGTCCCAGCCTCGCCTGACCTCTATAAAGAAACATGACACAACTTGATATCACACAGCAGGCACATATGCCAAACACAGGTGGAGAAAGATACAGATGGGGAAGCACTTCCTTAACAGAAACGCACAAATAATATTCCTGCTCACAAAGTTGTGTCAAATGCTGTCAGAGATGTCAACTGGTTTCCCTGAACGCCCTTTGATCAGACAGCAGAGCTCCAAGCAGCAGCGGAGGAGATTTATATGCATGTGCATTAACACTCACACACACGGCATGACAGCGACACCTCAGGTCTCCTTCTGTGCTCACGGCAGCCCCAGGCTTTTCAGTGTGTGTTTCATGTGCGTCAGTTTAGTTTATGTTGGGCGCTAGTCTCTCTGAAGTCTCTTTTAAACAGCCTGGCTCCCTATGACATTAAACAGACCCACAATTCACCATCACTCTATCTCCGGGCTCTCTCTCCCTAATCCATTAACATATCACGTTCCCTCCATCGTTCTTTTATATCTCCATCCTGGGCATCTCGCTCTCTCTCTCTCTCTCACCCCCCCAACCCCCACTCCCCTGTTCATCTCTTAGTGATGTCGTCTCCTTTCAAGAGCGGTTGCCATCACTACTTCCCTACAAGAACACAATTTCCCCCTTCACGTCCTTCTGTGTCTCTTTTCAGATCCCATCCTCTCCTCTCCAGGCTTAATCCCCCTTTTAGAGATTGCACAACCAGTGTTTCTCACAGCCACTTGGACAAACTCCAGAGCGAGAGAATCCAGAGTTTCACTGGCTTTGCAATTAATGACTGGGAGCGAGGAGCCTCCCTTCTGGGGATTTTATGTTTATATGTGTCAAAGAAAATTAAGGAGGAGGGAGGGAGATAGTGTTTATTTGAGTGGGCGCCAATGAGTCAGGAGGATTTGGTGGTTACTAATCAACACAAAGTTAGTGCTGCTAATTCATATAATAAACTACAAACATTGCTTATTTGCGTACTCTCTGTATAGCCTAGTTTATTCTTTATGAAACCAGAGGCCTTTGATTCTGACCACTTTCTCCGTCATAAACAAGTGTGTAAATATGCATGTTGCTGTTTGAAGTATTTTCAATGAGGAACCCAGAGATGGTGCTATTCATGCGTGCGAGCTGTCCTTTGGTCATTTCGGCTTCATAAGCGCAACAGTTGCCAAGACGACGCTAATGGGCGCGGTGATATTCTGAACAGTTGTAATGCCTCTCAACTGGAGCAGAACAAGGCACAGGCTAATATCAGGGAAGTGAAACAGTACAAGGTGGCCAGAAGCCCAGACTCCATTGCTCTCTGTGGAGTAGCTGAGGTACACAGCCGGGCTGGGGTCACTTCATTTTTAGGTCATAACCTTCAGTGCAGAACATAGCCTGGTCCCGTAGAGGAAAGAGTGCGAGACTGACTGGGCCATGCAATAAAAGTGTTTCCCGCAGTGTTTGATTGGGTCACTTCAGACCACCTCCGCTATCATCATACAAGTTGATACACTTCCAAGGGGTTTTCTCCACCACATTTTGAGCCAGGAAAGCCCTGCTTTCATGAGATAAAACATTAACCCCTGGTGCCTTATTTCACATAGCAACACCATAAACGGGTAAGTCACGACTGTGGTTATTAGTGTAATCTATAACTAAATTGATCACAAGATGAGATGGGCCAGGAACATACACTGGTACTCTCTTACAAATGTGTGTAGGGCAGATTTAGGTCAGTTTCCACTGATAATAGTTACCTAAAAAAGAGCACTATACTTTCTAATGCACATCAGATCAAGTCCCCAAGACTCCCTTAAATTCAAGGTTATTAAAACCCAACAGCTGGAAAATAGTCCCTTATGCCAGCAAATCCTGAGACTAACAAATCCTGCAACATGTCACACACACCTTTCTCAAGCCAGCGCTGCTTTACAAACACCAATCAGAGTAAACCAAATTACCACTTGAAGCAAAAAAGCTTATTTAGAAATTGGGAGAAAGAGACAAAAAAAACAACACAAACTAGCTTATTATCTGGCACTAAACAGAGATTATGAAATTGCTGAATATCTCTACTACTGCCAGAGATTTCAAGCAGAGGCTTTGGCTGCATGGCAGGTTAAATCTTGTTCATTCCTGTTTGTAGTTTATGTTCTATTTTGTTGTTGTAACTTGTAATTGCTCAACTGAATGGTCATGACTGCATTGATTCTCGTTATATTCAAAAAGTATACTTTGTGATTTTGCTGCAAACAGCTTTGGCAACATTGTTTAACCTAAACATTCATGCCAATGAAGCATACTGAATTGAAAATGAGAGTGAGAGTGAGAGTGAGAGACTTTGCCTGTTTTAAACTAACTTTAAAAAGTCAGTGTAAAAAAGAGGCAAAGAGTGAAATAGAGAACTGCCCATGGCAGCATAAAGTCCCAGCTGAAAGTGATTACCAATGCAAAGCTTGGCACAGGCGCAAAGTGGAATTAAACACTTCAATCTCTAATCACTCGGGCATTTTCGGCCAAAATCAATACACACTGTTGTCACTGGGGGTGTTCTCTTGACGGTTGGAGAGAGCACAGCTGCCTGGCTATACAGTACCAGCAAACCGCAGACACACAGCACATGAAGAATAAAAAAAAAGAAATTACAACACACATACAAATACACAAACCACAGCATCGTGCCTCTCAGTCTGTGTGAAGCCAGCGTGCGGTAATTTCTCTTTTAACAACTTGATTTCTCACGCTCTAACAGACAGACATGCTGTCACCTCACAAACATGCAAAGGTACGATGTGGTATGGGTTGAATATCATGCTATATCTCTAGAAACTGAAAAAAGCCCATTTTCAAATTTGTCAATGTTCTTCTGGTATATTAGTTTGTTTTCCTGGTCCTTTGTAAATGGTAATCTGAAAACTGGTGTGTATATGTTGGGGAAAAATGTTTGGAAACACTGAAACCTCAGCCTTGAAAGGTCGAACGCACAGTTCTCTGTGCTGTGTGGTTGTCCCCGAGCAGTGCCTGTGTTGGAGAAAATAAATAAATAAAGAGCGCTGCAGTTGTGAAGAAGGAAAACTAAACAAATAATAAACTGTAAAAAATAATGTTTCCCAAGACATTATACAAGCCTTCAAAACTTTAACCCTGCAAAACATATTTTTATTAGATTTCAACCTTTCAAAGCTTTTTTCTCTTTTAAGATATGACATGATATTAATCCCACAGAGTGGAGGCATTAGTGACTCCAGTTGAAGAAAAAAAAAAGCATAATACAACTACTTACAGAATTAACACACCATCACAGACTGTTTGTTAATTAGTGTTAACACACACACACACACACACACACACACACACCCCCCGACCAAATCACAATACTTAATGTCTGAGCTGTTTGACCTGGCAGGTTTGTCTGGCCTCTGCTGTATGTCAGCTGCTCTCAGCGCTGCTACAGCTACTACTGCAGGATTTATGAGGCTTTGGCATTACAGCAGTGTTTCCCTGCTTACTAACCACTATGACAGTCTACCTAAAAAAAATTGTGAACATAAAAATGTGACAGACATTACACTTGCTTTTACATTCTAGACAGGAATTAGTTCCAAGGCAACCATACTGTTCAGTGGCTATCTAAATCCAAATCTTCTTGCAGTCGCATGAGAAAATAAGAGCAATGTTCCTCTAGTATCTGTTAATCACAAATAATGTTATTTTATACAAATAGTTGTTCTTTCAGAATTGTTAAGTATTGTTTGTACTGGGAAGGCTTTGAGGAGAGAACAGCTTTTTCCCCACTGAGAAAAACAACCCTTTGTTTTGCTTCTCTTAAAAGACTGACTGAGGTGTTTTTGCATATTCTAGCCCTTCAAATCATGTATTATTTATTACAAAGTTGGATTTTCAAAGCACGCAGTACATTTTACTATTAATTTTACAACATCTAATTAACATACATAGTAAATATATCATGTTTATTTTTTGTCAAAGTTTTGCATGACACTTGAATCCAGGGAAAAACAATAATCAAAGATGAACATTGCTAAAAGTATAATGTGGATTTGACAGCTCCGCGCATTAAAAATGGCACTGTTCAGTAGCCAAGTATTGCTATTCTATTGTTAATATGCATGATTATGCTATAATTAATCATAATATAACAATGAGTTTATGTATCACAGGCCACCCACAAACCACCAATACAAGCATACAAAGCAAGCAACACTAAGGACTCGGGAAGTACGTTCTGCATTGGCGGTACTTTGGAACTCAAACCCCTAACCGCTGAACATTTATGTAATCTCAAGACACAGGCTCAGCAAGTTTCTGCAATGCGTCAAAGACCCAAGCAAGAACGTTAATCACTAAGTACAGATTTGGATTGTATATCACATCATCATCATCATCTTAAAAATAAAGCTACCTCATTAACAATACCTACACCAAGTCAATCTCCCATGCAATTAACCTTTGGGCATCAACGAACATCTTTTTTTTATTTTTTTTTAAACCTGTCCTGCCCAGCAGCCTGGTATAGAGTATAATGACCTGGATACCATATTGTACCAGACAGATTTTACTTTAACAAGAGAGTATTAAAATACTCCTTTGTCTGTTTTATTATTTATTTAATTATGTATTGATTTGTCACCGGGCCGGACAGGGGGGCAGACACGGGGATGGGGGGGCACAAACAGACAGCACAGAGAAAGGACAACACCTGCAAGAGAAGGGGAAAGGGGGATGGAGGGTGGGGACAACAGGGAAAAGCTGTGGGAAACACCAATTGCAGAAAGCAACGAAACCTGCAATAGAACAGAGAGGGGGGCTTGGGGAGGAGAAAAACAACAACAACAACAAACACACACAAACAAAAACAAACAATAAAAATAATAATAATAGTAAAAGACAACCAGCCGAACAGCAGCAATAAACAGCTGACATATTAAGACAACTAAGAGAACAATGAAAACAAGAAACAGTCACACACACTAAATAAGCAACACAACACAGCCACGAGAGCTGGAATAATAATTAATTTAAATAAGTAACTGAAAGAAAGGCATCAGGAATAATTCTACCAGGGACAACCTAAGTTTGTTTGTGTCTGTGTTATCCAACGAAGGTTAAAATCAAGGGCAACTGGACTTGGTTGAAGATACTGGAAGATGTTTCGTCCCTCATCCAAAGGACTTCTTCAGTTCTGACTGACTGGCAGAGAAACTCAGCTATTTAACCTCAGTGGGGTCGTTATCCCGTGTCATCGATACCGCAGGTTCGTAAGTGTTCTTTGTTGCTGTGACGACAGTCGTTACAGTCGTTAAGACTACCTGTGGCCAAGACTGAACGACCATCGTTGGTATCTTCACCTGAGGCCAATAGGTTACGTTTGTTGAGTTTCCTGGGAAGTGATGAAAGGACAGCATTGTAAGTGGGGGATAAGTGGTGGCGTAGACCCCCTCCCCTGTTCAATGACGGCTTCTCAACCCGGGTGTAGATGGCTTCCTTGACACCTCTTTCAAACCATCCATCTTCTCTGTCTAAAATGTGCACCTGGTGGTCCTCAAACGAGTGTCCTCTGTCCTTCAGATGTAAGTAGACTGCAGAGTCTTGACCTGAGGAGTTGGCCCTTCTGTGTTGAGCCATGCGTTTGTGTAGTGGTTGTTTAGTCTCCCCAATATACAGGTCTGTGCATTCCTCACTGCATTGGACCGCATACACTAGATTGCTTTTCTTGTGTTTGGGTGTGCGGTCTTTGGGGTGTACCAGCATCTGTCTTAGTGTGTTCTTGGGTTTAAAAAACACAGGGATGTTATGTTTGTTGAAAATCCTCCTGAGTTTCTCTGATACTCCAGACACGTACCGAATAACAATGTTGTTACGTTTGACCTTCTTTTCCTCCTCCCCTGTAGTTTTGTTCTTCTTGGATCTTGTGGCTGTCTTCACAAAGGTCCATTTAGGGTAAGATATTGAATACCTACTCTTCGATTCACACCACCCACTGGAGCACAAGCTAGGGGTCATGAGAACACTGCACCACAGAGCGGAAAACATACCAACAAGCGCCCAAGCCAGAGAGAAGGAACAGAACCACCTGAAGGGGGCACTTACAGCCTGTGGATACCCTAAATGGACCTTTGTGAAGACAGCCACAAGATCCAAGAAGAACAAAACTACAGGGGAGGAGGAAAAGAAGGTCAAACGCAACAACATTGTGATTCCGTACGTGTCTGGAGTATCAGAGAAACTCAGGAGGATTTTCAACAAACATAACATCCCTGTGTTTTTTAAACCCAAGAACACACTAAGACAGATGCTGGTACACCCCAAAGACCGCACACCCAAACACAAGAAAAGCAATCTAGTGTATGCGGTCCAATGCAGTGAGGAATGCACAGACCTGTATATTGGGGAGACTAAACAACCACTACACAAACGCATGACTCAACACAGAAGGGCCAACTCCTCAGGTCAAGACTCTGCAGTCTACTTACATCTGAAGGACAGAGGACACTCGTTTGAGGACCACCAGGTGCACATTTTAGACAGAGAAGATGGATGGTTTGAAAGAGGTGTCAAGGAAGCCATCTACACCCGGGTTGAGAAGCCGTCATTGAACAGAGGAGGGGGTCTACGCCACCACTTATCCCCCACTTACAATGCTGTCCTTTCATCACTTCCCAGAAAACTCAACAAACGTAACCTATTGGCCTCAGGTGAAGATACCAACGATGGTCGTTCAGTCTTGGCCACAGGTAGTCTTAACGACTGTAACGACTGTCGTCACAGCAACAAAGAACACTAACGAACCAGCGGTATTGATGACCCGGGATAACGACCCCACTGAGGTTAAATAGCTGAGTTTCTCTGCCAGTCAGTCAGAACTGAAGAAGTCCTTTGGATGAGGGACGAAACGTCTTCCAGTATCTTCAACCAAGTCCAGTTGCCCTTGATTTTAACCTTCGTTGGATAACTATGACCTGGATGACTGAGGATCTTCATAGACATTAGAGTGGGATGCCACGACTGTGCCACACCTACCCCCAGCACCCCACCGCCGCGCAGCGAACAACCAAAATGCCCAAATGCCACGCAATCATCAACACCAATGCACAAGTGACGAGCCCAACGCGCACACTGCGCGAGCACGGCGACACCAATGCCCAGCAGCCCCCCGCGAATCCCGTGTGCGAGGTCGGGCAAACGAGAGAGAGCAAACGGAACAACACGACAGCGAAAGCCAGTGGAGAGAAACACCAGCAGCAAGTCCCAGCCCGGCAGCAAACACGCCGCACAGTTCACCGTGCACCCACCAATAAAAGTCCGCCGCCCCCCCAACCGCCGGAAAAAACTAAGGCCGCTGGCGCCAGCCGACATCCCCCATGCCCAGCGCGCCCCCCGGCCGCCATGCAACACCAGCCAAACCAGCAACGAGGCAAAATCAACTAGCTCAGCTGCATGCCACCAACAACCCACCCACCCGTCAAGGGCCGAGAACTCCAGGCACAAACCCAGAACAAACCGGAGCACAGCCCTGCCCCGCACCCACACTGCACATCCCGAAAACTAACTATATACCTCAGTATCCAGAGGGGTCCAACAACTGGCCGACAGAGAAATGGGCAAGCACGGATCTGAGGCCAACGAAGCAAAACAGGGACGCAAACAGGTCCCTCCAAGCCAACGAGGAGATGCCTCCCCCGGACTCCAATGCACAAACTAAATGCCCAGCAGCCATCCAGAGACCCTGCCCAGGGAAAAAGTATAATGCATCAAGATGCATCAACAATCGCCCCACAATCCCACCGCAGCCCACCAAACCGCAATTGGATCAACCCGCGCAGAGACCATCTAACATCAACAAACATCTAAATTCACTTACTAATTCACTTCAAATGGGTACAATGGGTTAAATATAAGTATGACAAAAGAATTCTGAATATTCAGAATTAAAAGAATCCACATCATAATAACACGTGAACCATAGCATACAGAATTCAGCGATAGTTTTAAACATACAAACATATTTTATCAAAATCAACATTACCAAAAGCTTCAATACATAAGAAGATGAGGGCTGCAGCAGCAAGCGCTGGTGACATAAGGGACACCAGCAGAATAAATGTAAGGATGATAAACTTCTGGCATATATGATGTTTTATATTTATAGTGTTTTCAGTTTATTCTTTTCCCTCATGTGTTTATTTTGGTATTTTCAAAAACACATTGTGAAGTTTGGCCTAAGTTATTATAGAGCTGAACTAACCCGATGCTCCATTTCATACAGCCCAATCACTCCTATACTCATACCTGTTCCTAAGTGACTAAAGGGGTCTCTGGTCAGATGTGCAGGGTGCTCCACCAGAAGACAGGGCGGGGAGCGTCAGAGATCCCACTTCCTCCTTTGCGTGTCACTCAAACATGCTCCTTGAACAAGAGAGAAACAGGCACAGGCTAAAAACATTGTTTCGCTACAAATGTGAAAAAGAAACATGTATGCTAAGCAGAAGGCCTGGATAGTATCTGTTTATTCATACCTTCATACATGCTTGACATTGCACAGAGGTACACAGTATATGATGGTATTTGTATTATTAAAAAAAACAACAAAAAACCCCACCTAGTCAATGCTGGTGATAGAAGTTTATCATGTATGACATTATCTAGTCTACAATACTGAGCCTAATATGCAATTAGCCTACTTGGTGCTGTACCAAATGTCTTCGAATGTCTGTTTTATGACATCATCACCTTAAAAATAAAACAAAATCAAACAAAACTCCCCTACTGAGTTAGTCTGTTTTATTAAATCAATTTTCTTTGATGAACATAATTCATCAGGCATGGTGCTGTTAGTTTGCTGCTAGACCACCCCGTTAATAAAGGTGCGTGCCACCATTTGTGTGCAGCAAGTTTTTTTTAAATCCAGTTAAAATGTTGGAAACATCAACAAATTTGGACTGATGTGGAATATGTCATTAGACAACAACATGTTTTGAATTTTGGAAATTACTACATTTATCTTTTTTAAAAATAAATTTTGACTTTACATTGCCCTGGAGTTATTGTAAATGTTTGGATCGCACAAGTCAGAAACAATAACACAAGCAGTCTATGGTTGGGTGACTGAACAAATATATTTTTTGGTGATTTCTGTCATTTAATTATGCTAATTTGCAGCAGTGTACCTACACCTGTTTGAATATATGGCCAATTGCCAGTTGTTGGGCTGACAGCGGCTAGCCAGAAAATTTCATAGGGGGGGGGTCATATTTTGCTCATTTTCAGGTTCATAATTGGTGTACCAGAATAGGCTTACATGTATTCATTTTCAAAAAACAACAAAACATATTTTTGTCATGCTGTTCATTACTGCAGCCTCTCTTTTCACCTGTGCGTTGAACGCTCTGTTTTGGCTACTGAGTGAAGAATCTCAAAAAGCATAATATGACCTCTCTAACATATCACTGAACCCTTGGGCGGCTGTGGCTCAGGAGGTAGAGCGGGTTGGCTGTTAATCGGAAGGTCAGCGGTTCAATCAACAATCCCTGACTCCCCCAGGCTGCATGTCGAAGTGTCCTTGGGCAAGATACTGAACCCCGAATTGTGAATGTTAGTTTCTGTTTGAGCACTCAGTGTATGAATGTGTTTGACTGGTGAATGCAGATGTAGTGTAAAAGCGCTTTGAGTGGACGGAAAGGCGCTATACAGAGCATTTAACCTCAATACTGTATTTCTGACACTACTGAAAGTCACACCTTTGATCTCTTAAACATTTCAGTTATAGTAAGTGGATTTGGGACTGTGTTTTTTGTTAAAGGCTTGGAAAATAGAGACTTTTCTGATCGCACCTCAGATGCAAAACAACACCAGGAAGACCAATGAGAAACTGTCTTTCAATGGCCTCAAACATATTTCCTGGCTGTGCCTGCACAATAACATCTTTGTCACATTCAGAGCCACAATGTCACCAAGAATGTCTCCAGTTGTCAATCATTTACACAGCCTCAGCCTAGTTCTGTATCTCTTTGTATTTTTGTTATAAGACTACCACCCCCTCCCCTGAAAAAATCAACCATAACCAAAGACTCTCTGCCAGCATTGGAGCAGGGCAAAAAGAGAGGGAGGGAGAAGACAGAGGGATGAAGGGTTAGAAGGATATGGGGACAGACAACTGACTGATTCTCAGAACTGCTCATTTCACTGGATTAATCTGCTATTTTTGAAAAATCCGCAGAGAATGAAGATGAGAGTGAATATGACTCAGTGTGAGTGTGTCCTTCAATCTGGTCCTTGGCCTACTTTAAAGCCAAGTCATCATTCTGGTCGACTGGGACTTCATATTGCCAGCGTGTGTGTGTGTGTGTGTGTGTGTGTGTGTGTGTGTGTGTGTGTGTGTGTGTAAGAGTTTGTATTAAGAGCCATACCATAAATCTCCTGCCAGCCCACACACTCCTGCGTTAGTGAGTGTGAGGAGGCTGTGCTGCAGTGCAGGTAAGCTTGTGCATGTTAAGGGTCCTTGCCACCAAAGGTGTCTACTCCTGGGTGAGTAATCATTCTTCAACTCTTCCCAATTTCTCTCTCTCTGTCTTACACACACATCACAAACTGTCTCTCCTTCTATCCCTATTTTCTCTCCCTTAATCTTACACACACCTCCACAAAGTTTGAGTGGAACCAATGTAATCCATCTGCAAATTGAAAGCAGGACAGGCAAGAGCTTCTATAAATACTTATTAGATTCCCCTGACAATCACAAAATAAACCTATAGAACCACACACACCACACTGCAGTACAAATAGCATCCAATCTCTGCCTCTGTCTGCAGAGCAATCCTCTTCCTCTCCTCATTCTGATTCCTGCCCGTCACATGCCTAGTGAAACTTTGGGTTTTTTATTTTTGTGTGTGCTATATGTTGACAACTGACAACTGAACAAACACAAACAGCAAGAGAGGCAGACAATGAAACACAGACAGAAAACGAGGAAGTAAACCTCGTACAATGCGGTTTGGCAATACTGTACAATGGCCATGCTGATAAACCAAATTTGAATTTGAAAATTTCAATGAGAGCAATACTGTGTGTGTGTGTTTTTGGGCTCTTCTCCAGCAGTGCAGCAAAGTCCAACATATGCAGCAAACTCAGCTTTTCCTCTGCCTGGGTATTAATTGTTCTATTATTAAATGTATTGAATGACCTCAGAACTTTAAAACCACAAAAGGTAGTTGTAATATATTCTGCTGTAAGACAGACCTGATTTTAAACACACACAAATGTAAATCAAGATGTGTTGCCTCAGTTGTTACGCTAACACATGGACAATGAAGTGTGCAGAGATACACCTGTCCAAACAGTGAGCTGTGCCAATGGCACATGACATTATGTACGGCAAAACTGCTCTGACACAAGCATCTAGAGAGCAGAGACAGATTTGTGAGTGTGTGTCCACTTCGTTGCAAGTAAAGAAGATTGGTGTTGTTGTTAGGTGCAGTAACTCTCGAGCTTGCATTATAACACCACCAGAATCCGCCCTTTGACATGATCACCATTCTTAGTATTACAGTTGTCTCTTCAATCCCAAAACACCCATTCTCTGTAGGAATGCATCGAGGCAATCCGTTTGATTAAGATCAGTGCCAGTACCGACTAATTACTGAAAAAAATTACTGACTTATCTTAGCAAGTAAAGTTAATAGTAATGTGTTAAGCAGAACAGCATCAGTTAATTTACTTCTGCCATTAGTCAAAGTATTTTCTATCAACTGAAATTCTGCTGTCTGAGATTCCTCAGGTCTGACAGCTCTGAGGGGGATTAGTTTAGTTTTGAGAATTACAAATGTCAAACAAACAACAGGACAATTATCTTATCAGAACAGTTTACTGGGCCATCTGTTTAATACTTTTGTGATGTTGAAAGGGCAGACGTCTCCACCACTCCAGGTTCTTTATAGAGGATGGCGTGTCGGTCCTGCAGGTGCTTTGCTCTTTCTTTAGCACCGCTCTGTACTGTCACTTTCATATGGGCTTGCTTGTATCCTTTGCCAGCATCCAATCCAAAGTGACGAGTACTAGCCAAACACAGCACAGTAGGGCGGGACTTGTTAAAACACTGGTAGGAAAAAAAAAAAGAAGCAATTCAAAAGGAGCGAATGAGAAGAGAAGACAGCGCTGTGAGTGACAAGAGGCGGGGCTGTCTGGGCGCTGCAGCGGTGTGTGCGCATCAGCTCGCTGTTGGGGAGAAGAAAAGCGCATTTTCAGGATCGATACTGCGGTAAATGAATATCAAAACTGTTTCAAATATTCATAATCGATATGTATCAAAAAAATCTATATTTTTAACACCACTACAGTGATCCACATTAAATATACTTTTCTGTTCTGCTACATTCATTTGCTGCAGTGAGCTTATTTTGATGTGTTGAGCCCTCATGTCAGGATGTGGTAAAATGTAACTGATGTTGATGCATTATGGTTACAAAATCTCAAACTGTCTAGCAGAATACAGTTAAAACATGCACAAAAAAGAATGATAGTATAAACTTTCAGTTAAGACACATCCCTCTCTTTTGTACACCTCCTTACTTCACTTCGTTCCAGCTGTGACCAGCTGAGAACCTACGCACAAAATGCAGCGTGGCAGCCAAAAGGCTGGGTCCTCATGATCCCACCCTACCCGTGCCTCTATCTCTGTCCCTACAGAACCCTCACTGTTATTAATCCACCAAGTCTCTTCTCCCACGCTGGCCTCTTTCCATTCACCCTGGGCCGACATAATTCCTGACGCGAATCCCAAACACCAGTGACTGAGGCAGACTAACAAATACAGAGATGAGGAGGAGCTCATTGGTGGACTGATGATGAAACTTCTGCTAAGCAAACTTTATCTTTCAGCAAGCAGAAACCACTTAACATGCACATCATGTGATTTATGCATGTCTGCACCCACATATCACCTTGCATGCTAAAGCTTGCAGACTCTGAAGGACTGGATCAAACAAGGTTCAGGAGCTCTGAAACCATCTTTGCTCATAGAGGGTAGTGCAGTCTGGCCTAAAACTTACACACAGTCAAACCAGTCCTTCACAATTCCCCAAGCTCAGGATGAACACACTGTGACCAACCAGCCATGGTGAAGCATTAAACCTAACTATTCTGCTGTCTCTCTAAAGACTGCTGCAGAAAGACACAGGAGAGAGCAGAGGCTGGGTAAGACAGGAAGAAAGGTATCTTTTCTTAAGACACTGTGATAGCTTGCTGTGAGCCTGAAGTGTGTGTGCATGTTTGGTTCTCAGCCAAGGTTTCTACATGTGTTATGTGACGCTGTAGCATATGTCGTAACAGAGGGAGTCCAAAGATCTTTGGTCTTAGCAACAACAAACAGTGCCAATCCTGTGCCAACTGCACATCCCTTCCACCTCCTGCCCTGTCAAACACCTCATGCTGCCAGCGGTGTGGGAAAGGAAAGTCCTGAGGGGCCTGTAGCACCTCTAGCACGCACAAACACCAAATCAATGCTAAATAGGGACTAGAGGAAAGGCAACAAAAGATGACGACAACAGTATCACAGGCAACTGTAGCTGTAGCTCACCATTTGTGACAGCTTTCCAGGGGAAGCCCAGGGAGGAAAAACAGGAATGCCAGGAATAGAGCAAGGAGAAAAAAGTTAAAAAGCAGCTGGTTCTATCTCTCTGGACACACTCTTATGTCACACTGATCCTGGATGAAACAGCTCACACAACAGGATGCTTTGCTTTCCATAACAAGGTTGTGCTCTGGGAGTTAGGTGGCCTGTCACTTTTTAGATATACTGTATGTACTCACAGAGATAGGCATGATAGGAAGAGTACAAAACAGGGATCAAGGGACGGACAGAAAAGGAAAGAGAAAGGAGAGAGACAGGGAGAGATCTGTTTCCTGTTTACGTCGGGAGCACAAGCAACGAAGCAGCAGGCCGCTAGACCACTGTTAACAGGCACAACAGGGATGACAATACACACAAACACACACTACCATCCCTCGCCTGCGTCCTCAGTGATTACACAGAAGAGATTTAGCCCAAAACTTTCCTATCCATCTTTTTGTCTTGGTGACATCTGGAGGCTTGTGGTTTGTTCTTGGTTCCATGTTTCTCTCCTGTCGCTGCTCTGGCCAGCCGCCGTGTTAACAGGATCAAGCTTAGAGTATGCACGTCCCCAGCTGTGTGCTCAAACGCTCCCGGAAAAATTCCCAAGCCAGGACAGGCTTCCTAGCAATTCTACGCAGCGTGCAATCTCCTCCTGTTGAGGTGATGTGTCGGTTTAACGCGTTTTCCGCACAACAGAAGTTTTTAGCTGCATATACAGCAATAACATCAACGATTCAAAAACTTAATTTTTTTATGTAGCAGAGTAAGTACATTCATCGTAACACAACTTCAATAGGCTCCTCGTTAGGATGACATGATACATGTGCAGTAAACATTTGTAGACCCCATATAATAGACCTGGCAAGCGGGTGTGTATAATATCTACAGCATGAGCCTTCAACAAAAAGCAAATCTGTTGTTCCTTCACAGGAGAGAAACAGTGCCATTAAAAGCCACTTAACAAATAAATATCCTCTATTATTATTATTATTGTTGTTATTATTATTATTATTATGTCCTGTAATTGGCAGCTGCATCATGTAACCTACCTGTGTGTTTGCACACTCAGTCCTCATTGATCCTGCGATTTAACATTACTGGACCAGTGCAAGTGGTTTGATATATGGGACTATATTTCAGAAAATGGACACTCAATAGCCTAATGGCTGCTGCAAAATGAACAATCAATCACCGGAAAAAGTTCTAAATATACACATACAACTGCACACACACACACTTCCTTTACAAGCTACCGCTATCATCATTTCATTTAAGCAGCCCTGACGTGAGGTCCACACACACACACACACACACACACACACACACACACTAACCTCCAATGAAAAAAGCTTTCATTGTGTGTTCCAAATGTTAAGCAATAACTTTGGCTTAATGGCTGCAGGACTCCTCTATGAAATCCCCTATGAGCCCCAGGCATGACTAATCTGGCCATCCTTTTTCCAATTTAGCCTTATTAAGAAGTCACACAGATTTTCATCTCTGTTTCTATCACTATGTCTCAGTAGACCGCATTATAATAAGGCTAGCTCCACAGTTTGGGATGCCCATATTTGAATATTTTCAACACGTCTATCTAAGCACACAGAAAAAAAAGGCTAGAATGACTAAAACAGCCAAAGCGCTGCACTTCAGGGAATGTAAAAATGCACAGTTGAAAAAAAGTAAAATCTCTACTGTAGGTTGGCCCCTGCTTAACTTTGCATTTTTCTGAAACTTTTTTTGCCAGACTAGTCCCCCTACTCCAAGTACAGAGGCAGTGTGCTGCTGCTGTCTCTACCCGCAGACCTGCAGTCACAGTGACCCACATCCTAGCCTCTGGCGGATTACACTGCAGCACATACGACACACACACACACACACACACACACAATACATGAGCACAGTGCGTCTGACATTTGTGGCTCGTAGAAATGCAATTTCTGATGGCTTAGTACACACACACAATCAGAGAAACAATGGGCCAGTTGTTCTGCAGTCCATCAGCCACTCGTAACTGTTGATATGGCTATCAGTGTGACAAGGCCAGAACAACTCCACTCAAAGGAGTCCTCAGACACACAAACACTCAGAGTAGCGGCCTGGTAGCAGATAAGAGCTAGAGATAGAGGGCTGTGTGTATTTGGTCCCAGAGGGGAGAGCTGTACCTTGGTCAGGGTGAGCCAGGGGCCGATAGCTCGCTCGGTCACACAACTAAGTCAGAATATAGAGCTGCCACAGCAGGGGTCTGTCTTTCCTGCCCTCCTCTGCTTCTCTTCTCTTCATTTACAACAGGCACATTCTTTTCTATTTGGGATACACTTTTTGCCTATGGCCATGTTTGCAACATTTAATGATTCAAACAACCTTGAGAGTGCAGTCACACCTTTGACAGTGTAGTTGTCATACTTCTGATTTCATTCGTTTGAGGAGACATTCATAATGCCTAACTGGACAGAACCAAACCTGGACAAGTAAAGAAAAGCTACATGAACTTATTCATCGTTAGTCCACGGAGCAAGTTCTGGTAGGGTGAGAGCAACCCCTTGGGTGCCAGTAACTTTAGCCAAAAGACAACTGATTTGGTTAAAGTCTTCATCACCATTTACCTCCACTGGTGAGAACAGATGAAGAAAGACCTGAATAGAAAAACCAGTGTGACTTGAAATTGTTAACATGTTTTTTCATCCCAGTCCCTCATTGCCCTTAGTTAGTTTTGTTACTCTAGTTAAATATAGTTGAAAACAAGTGAGCCGTATCACTGACAGTCAGAAGTGTAATCTTATCAACTCTTTGATTTGAAACTACTGTGCTGCATTACAAATAATTTCCAATGCTGGTTAGATTTCTGAACCACTTCAGTTCTAAAGACTGTTTTGATTGAAGTGACAAAAATACATTTTTCCTACAGTCATTTTTAAGCATTTTTGTCCCGTTGTGTTTCTACAGGTGTAACTGTCTTACATACAACAGAGGGTAGGATCACAGCTAAAACATTTGTCTCGTCCACTTAAAAATTTTGTTGCAGTTTTTTATTTAAACATATGTGCTAAAATAATTTTGCCACTTCAAAACACTGAACATGACCAAAGGTATGTGTAAATAAAGTACAACTTAGAAGATGTTGTAATGTATTTTCCTATAATGAGTCTTTTTGTAAAATTTTCCTTAGGTGTGGATGTGAGTGTGAGTGGTTGTTCGTCTATGTGTGGCCCTGCGATGGACTGGCGACCTGTCCAGGGTGTACCCCGCCTTGCGCCCGATGTCAGCTGGGATTGGCTCCAGCCCCCCCATGACCCTGTACGCAGGAAAAGCAGCTGACGATGGATGGAAGGAGTGTTTTTGTTTAAACTTTTAAAAAGTGGTGCCATCAAATTGGGCAATTCGTTTCATATTATAAGTTCATAGAGTATCTGCTACTGTTCTTTCTGAAATCTAAAAATCTTATTAAAAAGGTGCTAAGATTCTTTTTCAAACATCCAATAATGTCGCCTATCCTCAAAAACGATACATGTAATTTTACATTGTGACATTAAATTTTCTGTATAAGTAAATGAGAAACTGTTCAACCACACTTGTACAGTATATCTGTTTTTGGCTGATCCAGCAAAAGTACTCAAAAATCATATAAAAATCTAATATTGCCATAAAACAGTCCTGCTCAATGATATTCTGCTCCTTATTTATAGCCTCGTGGCACACATTTTTATATTCCCGACTTCTGATGACATAAAATATTAACACAAGTACGTTGTGAAACATTCATCTTTTCAGAGATATCGGTCATAAATTGTACCAAACCAACATAGCAAGCATTTTTGGCAGCCAGTTTAATCCATGTTTGTCATCTTGATTTATGCAGCAAAAATAATACATAAGCTTACACACAATTGTACTTTTGTGCGCACTCATTTGTCATCCACCTCTCATCTGTTATCTGTAGGCAGTGTATTGTGCGACTCCTTTCACCTCTTCCCTTACCCAGGCTGGGTTTGCAATAATTAATATTTGTTTAGTCCATCAGTTGGTCATGGGTTTGGCTTAAAAATCTTATCAGGGATACTTCTAATCAGCATCATTCAAGACAACTGACTTTTTCCACAACAAGGTCCTTCTTTTAACTGTGCTTTGCTAAGTAGTAAGGGCCTCCGTGTGAAAGCACTATGAACAAGGACCAATTAGTAATTGGCATCCAGGTACAAAAAGGTTCTCTTTTTTAAAGAAAGCAGTGAGAATTGAGTCGTAAATCTCTATAAATCCTCTCTGGGCTTTCTTGATTTAGCAGCTGTGTGGACACGGTGGAACAGTGGCTCAGTGTTGAGCAGGGTCGCCTCAGAGCAAGAAGGTCCTGGATTTGAACAGTACGACTCCTAGGGCTGACTGGTGGTGATAGGCATGATAGTAGGTAGCACTCCTGCCTAGGGCTGGACAATATGACCTAAAAATCAAAGTCAGGATTAATTGAATTTTACCTCAGTTATGATTAATGAACGATGTTTGTACTGTAAATATGCTCAACTATTAAAAGGTAGGGTATTTTGACTCTCAAATGTCAAAAATCGATTAAGTAAATGTTACTTGATAACATAATGTTTCACATAACAGAGACATGTTCCCCTATATTTGGCACATCACCGCTGCTGAATGAATGAGCACCACTACTAAAATGTCACACAATCATTAATATCACTGCACAGCTTAACTGATGATTTTCACTCGCACACTGTGTAAGCACGGCAACACTCAAAGCTTGGCTAGCTTCCTCTCCTTAGCTAGGTCTTTTAAGGGTAGCAGAGTGTGTGGGTGAGCGAATGTGAGCGCTCGAGCAAGTAAGTTGTCAGTCTGGGAGTAAATGTACAGTGTAGGTCACAGTGTGTTCGTTAACAAAAGGCTGTCTGTTGTTTCCCCAACTGCTGGAAAGTGAAGGCGGTTAGCGCTAGCAAACGTCTCCCTGTCCTTCCGACTGAAGGCTGAGCATGACTACACAGGCGTATGTTTTTAAGGGCAAAGTACATGAACACACTCAGTGGGAAAATATTAACGGGATTAAATAACAGAAATAACAGAAAATTACGTTGGTAAGAGGTTCTGAATTTCGGTTTTGAATACTTCTAGAATAATCGTGCAGCCTTACTCCTACCATTGTTGTTGACGGAGGCACTTGCTTCAGAACTGGAGAGAGAACAGAGAACAAATATCCCCACAGTGAACAATAAAGTGTAACGTAGCAAAGCCACCATGCACGCACAAAATACGCTTCCTTGAGTTGACGGTTACTGCTTAAAGTTCTGTTCTGTTTTGTTTGAGATTTAAATTCCCATGATGTCCAAGTCTTACAAAACAACGAGCTGGATGGAGAAGCACAAACTAACAGTGTCAAAACACATTAAAATAAGACACACAGACAATCACTCCAGGCCAGCGTGAGGAGAGACATCTGTGTGTGTCACACCATTGTTTCTCCACGAGTCAGCAGAAATTGGACATATTCCACTTCCTCCTATGGCGGGTGTGGGGAGGGGGGTGGGCAAGGAGCAGGGCTGTCTCCATGGAAACTATGTCTTTTCCTGTCGGGTCATATCTCAGACTGAAACAGATGCTGTGAGTAACATACGGACGCATTCAACAGCACACTCGTACAAAGAAGGGAACTGTTGGCGCTAAGCTGAGCAGAGTGTATTGGGTTACTCAATGCTACCAGGCTGAGCTGCTGCAGTCTCCATTATTTCACTCTGTTCAGGCGTTCAAGGTGCCTCTTAAAGCTTTGTACTATCCAAGCACAGGATCTATTTATGAAGTCAACCACATCATAGAATGACTAGAAGTAAAAGCCAACAGCACTTGCAACAAGAAGTCAATTGCAGATCCATTTGGATTTTGTTCAAGCTAACAAAATTGCATTGACGTGCCAGTGTATGTGGAAAAATAGGATTTGGATATTATCCTGAAAACACAAATGAAAGTGGAGTCCAACATTGACATTTGTGTCCTGTAAACGCACTGAAACCTGCTTTGTCTTATCCCTCACAGCATGGGGAAAGACAAAGCAAATGCTGCTTTTAGTTAGTGTTTGTAATGTGTCTGTTCAGAATGTGGTGGATATGTTGTCATTTTTGTGCTGCTTTATAGTTTTAGCCATTAGTGAGGTGGCTGATCCATTTCTTGAGTCCAGCTGTAATTTGGTACTGGGTTCAGAGCTATTGTCTCCTGTGTTGAATGTCATTAAAGGGTTGACATTACCAAGACCTGCTTTTTGGCTCTTTTAATTGCATAATCTATTAGCTGTCAATTATTAAATTAATTGGCAACTATTATGATAATCGATTAATCAGTTTGAGTTTCTGATTACAGCTTCTTTACTGTAAATATTTTCTGGTTTCATTACTCCTCCCATGACAGCAAATTGAATATCTTTGGGTTGTGGACAAAACAAGATATTTGACGACATCATCTTGGGCTTTGGGAAACTGACATTTTTCTGACAACTTATAGACCAAACAACTAATTGATTAACTGAGAAAATAAGCAACAGATTAATCGACAATGAAAATAATTGTTAGTTGCAATATCAAAGATA
The DNA here is from genome assembly GCF_014851395.1 of Micropterus salmoides. Lineage (NCBI taxonomy): Eukaryota > Metazoa > Chordata > Actinopteri > Centrarchiformes > Centrarchidae > Micropterus > Micropterus salmoides. The sequence goes on from NW_024040152.1 coordinate 17,718,247, forward strand.
TTCAAGTTTACTGTCATAGAGGAGCAATGAAACCAGAACCTTTTCACATTTAAGAAGACAGATTCAAACCAACTAATTTCCAAAGTAGTTGCTGAATTTCATTGTTAATAACTTATCTATTAATTGCCGCAGCTCTACCCTGGTCATTTAAACACCTAAGCACACCGAGCCAGTGGCGGCAGACTAAGGCCACCTGAAAAGCGCTTTTCGACATTATTCGACAGTCTAAGAATCACTTAATTTGGAGCGGCAGCTTTTATTTGCATTGAATGGAAGTTAAGTGTGATCTCTGCCACATTGTGCTACAATTCAGTCATGTACTCTGCTTATATTATTGTCTACTTATTACCTCATGATGTCATCTGAATTCAACAATGCAGAGAGATATGCAAGCAAACTGAGAACAGAAATAGACCATTAATTCCTTGTCAGAGAACCAATGCAGAAAACAAGAGACTGCAGCTAGGAGATGAAATAAACCTCTGCTGAATACTGGGCTAAATCCTATTTCCTTATCATTAAGCCAGCAGAAACAGTGTGTCCATCCAGTTGAGACACACTGAGTGTGACAGGCTCTGAATCATCTGTAGAGGCCATATATACAGTCTAAGCACACTGCGCCATAGCTTAGGCTTGCTGCTCTATTCTGCTTTCACAGCCTTACCATGTTTCACTTTCCAGCAAAGCTGTTTGTGAGGAGTCAAAGTACAGTGAACAAGGCAGGGCCATGTTATCTTAAAGAGTGACAAACCACGAAAATCACACTACACATTAACACAGACAGCAACAATTACCAACAATACACATACATATACTGAACACACATGCATCTAAGGTTTATGTATTTGTGTTGGCCTTTAGTTGGTTCCAGCCTCAGAAGGAGCAGGGAGCTGGCAAGACTCCCTGGTGGCACTGGCTGACCCACTTCTATGCAACTCTATCTCTAATGTGACCCGTTGGAAAGCCAGAGGACACACACACACACACACACACGGGCAAACACACACACACATATATGCACACACGTGCACACACAACTGAAATTGCCTGCTTGCAAACCCTGGAGGACAGAGAGAAAAACAACGACTAAATGCTGCTGATGGCTATCTCTCTCTCTCATTCTCATCCCTCTCTGTTTTCTGTTTCTCTCACTTTGTCTGAAGATCAACCATTTAAGTCTCTGCTATCTGATCTAGTTAAACTAGTTATCGACATCCGCAGTGAGTTTCTGTGAGCTCTACACTACACTCCAGGCTGCTGGTCTCAAGTAGAAAAGTCAATATAATAATGAAAACAGGCTAAACCTCAGTTTTTTTCAATAAAGAAATGATAAATGGGGCCTACAAAAGTAAGTAATCGCATCCTGCCTGTTTTGAGTTTGACCAGGGACCATTCTTATATGTCATCCCTCATCGCTCCTCACATTTCCTGTCACTCTCAACTATCTAGAAAAGGCTAAAAAACTCTTTAAAATGATGTCATGCTACACATAAAATAGGTGGATCTGTGAGAAGCTAATCTGCTTTCTACTGCACATCCCACACTGGCAAAACCAATTGATGCGAAGTGTGGAGATAAGTCTGTCTGATGTGTGCTGTGATCAGACAACATTATTAAAAACACTTTAGAGAAGTAGCTGGCTGGAAAGCAGTCAGTAAACAGATGTCTTACCGACAGCTGATGTTTGTGCAATGTTTGCTTGTGAGAGGAGGGTTTGATTAAAAACACATCTTTGAAGTAAACAAAATCAAACTGACATTTCGCTGGCTAGAACAGATAACAGAGGACGTGTTGCTACGCTTGTCTCTCTACGACAATATGTATCCATATTAATTCATTTCAAATTTAATTTCAGGGTCAGCTTTTCAAGTTTGGTTGCATTTTGGGCTGCAAGTAACTATTAATTTCATGATCAAAACTTTTTTTTGATGAGTTGTTTGGTCTAGAAAATGACTGACAATAAAAGTGAAATTTGCTCGTTATAAGTTCCCTGAGCCCAAAAGGACGTCTTCAAAGGCTGAAAGTTTCTCACATTAGAGAAACTGGTGCCACAGTTTCACACATCTTTCATGATTGATGATGAATTAACTGCTTCTCAACGTAGCTGTTGATTCAATTTATGTCAATCAAGTAATTGATTAAATGAGCGATTGTTTCAGCACTAGCTGCATTTTTAATCATTTTCACTTTCACTTCACATGCCTGTATGGAGTCTTAAGCAGATTGCTGGTAATCAGATAACAGAACAAAGAGTGGAACTACATCAAGTTCAACTCAAGAGATATTAACTGTGCTTTAGAGCTAAAATTCTAACAGATAAGAATATTTCTCTGCTGCTAATGTCAGGTCTCATTGGCTGTGCAGGCAGAGGCTTAATGTTTCACGGTCTATTTATGTAAGCAATGACAACATAACAAAGCAGGGTGACCTAAGTTTTTGGGGTTGGCTGGTATGGGCTCTTGCATACTGTGTACTAAGTGTGTGTGCACCCATGTGTCTGTTTATGTGTGTGTTTGCTTGTGCGTCTGATCCGGCTCTAGTCTGGAAGGAAGAACAATGGCATTCCTGTGCTCCAAGCTCCAGGTGGCTGTGGAAACCCAATCCCAAACCGAGCCTCGCTGGCACACAGAGTGCCGGGAACGCCGAATGCTGCTGCCTCCCTCCGGAGACATGGGCCAGAATAGAGCTATTGTTCCAGACCAGCTCAGAGCAATAACTGCACCACAGCCACCCTCCATGACAAACACACTCACAAACACCAGAAAGATATCAGGGGGAATATCAGTGATTTTCACCTTTAGATATTTCACTTTCAATTTAAAATACTGAGCAGCAAAATTAAGGAAAAAAAAACTAGTCTGCTCATTACTGACCATGATTAAAAACAAAATAAAACATCTTGGTTTCATTTCTGCACATGCCTTTTAATTGGGAGTTTCATAAAGACAAATTCCAAAGCATGCTATGATGATTATTACCACCTGTATTACCGTTTCACAGTGGTAACCCACACACATTTCTATACGAGCTAAAACCACAGTGATGTACCGATTACTGCACACATTTTATGTTTATACATGCCGAGGGCCCTCATTGATGTCATTCACCTCTTGCTATAAATCTCTGTCCCAAAGATTAGCCAAAATGTTCCCAATTTGCAAAAATCTCAAATCAAACCCTCACAAATTTGGGAGCAGAGGGGCACATACACAAAAGCGGGCACATCTGCTGACGCCGGAACACACAGTCAACAGACACACACAGGGCAGGAAACACATCGAACAGACTCCACAGCCTTGAAATGAGGAACATGATTCATTTCCTTTTCAATGCTGGACAGTCATGCCTTAACACAGGGCTGAGTTTGGTTATTACACAGCTCTGAGGCGAGGTCCTGAACTTGACACACATACACCCCAAGTCTGGAACAACGCATGTGTGGAGAATTGCAAGTCACATGTGCTGTATACATTTCAAGGCAACAACTATATTTTTACAGTACTGACATACGTGGTCAAGAGTCAGTGCTTATTTTATGTAGTTTAGCTGTACCACACAGCTGTTGAAAACATGGGCAATGCCAGCAGCTCATGTTCAGGCACCCCGGGACCCATGCTACAGGTAGCACAAAGGTACGGCAGCCTCCTTCCAGCTACACAGCATATTCCCCTACTACATATGAAAAGGCAATGCCACACAAACAGGGGATAAATAATACATGCTCCTCTTTTCTCTCCCTTTAAGGAACATGGCAGATTAATTTAATTGGCTCCCTGTCAATCCTACAACTTCATCTGTTCTGCAAGCACAAACTCTAGCAGGACTGATAGTGAATCAATTAACTTACTCTTGAAATAATTACAGCATTGTTAATGCATGCTCACTCAGGAGTCCCTCTTTCTCACACACACACACACACACACACACACACACACACAGGGCAGGCCCCACGTGCTTCAACCAAACCTTATAAAAGGTCTGTTCTTGACTGAATTACATGAAATGTAATTAACCTCTGTTCAACAGAGGGGGAGGAGCACAAAAACTACAACCAAACAACGAAGGAATTAGGTTTAATCTGGCCACTAGTTATTTTCCTCCGACACACATCACGCAAAGCTAAATCATTTGACCTCTATCAGGACACAGGAGACACAACAAGCACCAAATAAGGGTTAAATTCCGGGCGAACAGCTCATCTTTCCAGGCGGTGATGGAAAACGGAAGCTCGGAAAGTTCAGATAAATGAAGAAACGTGCATCATGACTAGTAGGATCATTATGCTCAACTTTAAACATGAACTGATTTTAATGTAGTTATATAGGGGTGTTAACGCTGGTCGTTTAGGCTAGGCTATATAACTATCTAAACAATCATTTGGATAGACAGGAAAATTCGCTGCAGTCAAATGCGTAAAGGGTGAGAAAATGTTAACCTGGGCCATTCACGGCAAATCGACATTCAACAGTAAAAGATAACATAAGATTGCTTAGAAAGTATTTATGGGCTGCATTATTGTCGACAAATCTGGCATTCATTCAATTTAACAACCAGTAACGTTATATGCCAGACTGGTTTTGGGAATGCAATTATCGGCGAATTAGCTTGGAAGTAAAGTGACAATTTGTGTGTTTAACGTTGAGCCGCATCACATCCCCGTTGCTTGGCTGCTTCTGTCAACAAGAGCCCTTGTGCCTTCCATAGCGCCTGTCTGCTGCTGCCAGATAACGTTGGTGGCTCACTGCTCAGACACAAACCCGCGGTTTACAGTGTAGCTGAAAAAAAACAACAATTATAATGCAGTGTTTTTCACATATATTTCTCGCTTACCTGGATTGCCGGGGCGCCTCAATCCACCGCTGTGGCGCAACTGACCGCAGGCTAGCTAGGAGGCAGAAAACGGACGCCGATTCGCTACAAAGTATCACAGCTAAATTAGCGGGCTAGCTTAGCTTAGCGAGCTATCGATGGAGGGGGGAGTATGGTTCTCTCTGTGTCGTCGAGGCGAACCAGTTACCTAATAATAAAAAAACAAGCCCAGGATGAGACGTTTCACACGTTGAACGCGACTATAAGAGCACCGTCCAGTGTCAAAAGGCGGTATCAGAGGAGACGTCCATTTGAAAAGACCGTGAATATGACTAACGTTCTGGGTCAGTCGGCTGTAGCGCTATGCGGTGCGTGCTCTCTCTCTCTCTCCGGGCGGACGCGCTGCCTCTGCCTGGCCTGGGTCTGTCTGACTGAGAGAAAGAGAGATAGAGAGAGAGGAGCTTGGCTGCTGATGTGCGGCGCAAACAGAGGCAGCATCGTTGCTCATCCCTCCCTTCATTACCTCAACCCGGAAGAAATACTAAAACTGTTCCCATCCCCTTAATCGTTGTCCAATTTTTTTTCAACTCCATCCATATGCTGTTCTGCCCATCAACGTGGATCTAGTCGGGAGCTGGTCCACAAGCATATTAATTTGTCTTTGGGTTATTAAAACCTATTTGACAGAAAAGCATATACATAACAGAAAGATATTGCCTGAGCTTTGTTTAAGAGTAGGCCTACACTGCAAAAGTTATATTTTATTCCCAACGCCAAGTGTAGACCTAAACATACAGCAGGAATTGAAGGATGTGTCAAAGCAACTTCCAGAATGCAGCATGGTACATAACTATTTTGATCTGCATTTTCAGACTCAGTGTTTATATTCACAGATGGCTCCAAAGATCGTGATAAAGGGCGTGCAGGTGCAGCAGTTTATATTAAGAAAAGATTATCTGATCATGTGTCAGTATATACCACAGAATTGACGGCAATATTACTGGCCCTGCAGTGGATAGAAGAGAGGGAAACAAATAATATTGTTATTGCATCTGATAGCTTGTCTGCACTTATGAGTATCAAATCTGGCAAATCATCATTTAGATAATATCATCAATGACATATTCATTATATTGTACAGGATAGAGCTAAAAGGTTTATCCACATGCTTTCTTTGGGTTCCTGCTCATGTTGGTGTGGTGGGAAATGAGCAGGTGGATATCCTGGCCTAAGGAACACTCAAAATCAAACATGTAGGCTATACCTAAAGACCCCATTAACTAAAGATGAAGCTAAGACATTTATCAGGACATATGCAGTATGGCAGGAGCATTGGGACAACAGTGAAACTGGAAGGCATTTATATAATGTATAGAGGGATGAAAATTTAATCACTCGTCTGAGAATAGGACATACAGGTCTCAACCATTCATTATATAAAATAGGCAAGCACCCAACTGGGAAATGTATAGCCTATATTGTAACCAATCAGAAACAGTTGAACATGTTCTCCTTCAGTGTAGGAGATACACTATCAAGAGGGATCGCCTCTTTCAGTCATTATGCAAGGCAAAGCATCCTGATGTCTCATTGTCAGGTCTCTTGGGGAAAACCACAGGCAAGATATATTGTTATATCATTAGTTAGTTAGTTTTGTGTATAGTTTCTTAAAGACACTGATTTAGATAAAATAATTAAATTAGTTTTTTTTCCCTGTTTTGTTTATTCATTTTATTTATTTTTCTGCTTAAACGCTTGTTGCACTCACCAGTCCAGTTGGTGGTAGTAATGCACCATTAAACTGGTTTGCCAACCATCAATAAACATAAAAGAAGAAGGAGTAACGTTTCAAAATGTAACACAAATCACACCAATGACCAAGTCAGAATTTAAAAATCAAACAGCAAACAGTCATATAGTGTAGTGTAATAGTAATTCCAAAGCACCCTTGTAACCTTTTATTAGTATGTCTAGATCTACTCCATATGAAGAGTGCAATAAGATAACTTTTGTTATGAATTCGCACTTTTTTAATAAAACTGAATTGAATTAACCCCTACAGTCTATCTTGCTGCTGCTTCACATTTATAAGACAGGAGTTTCAACTTGAACTTCCTGTTCTATAACTTTCATTGTTTTACATGAGAAAAAAACTATTTAAATGAGAGTGATGTGGCCTAAGTGTTGCTAAAGAGAAAGATGAACCACATGGGTAACAGAGCAATAAAATAATTTAAGACAAATCATTCAGTAAATCATCCAAGTGAATTAAAGATCAATGTCATCCACCTTTTTGCATGAGTAGGCAGTAGTAAGTATTCGTATAGGCCTATAACTATTGGCTAAAACTGGCCCAGTTTATCCTGTCTTAACCAAACAAAGAAAATCTTATCAACACTTTGACCCACAGGGAAGCTGCTGCTTTTCATGCAGAAAACAGGAATTTCCAGCACACACACTAAACATCACAAAAACATGTCTTCTGGTCTTGTAGCCTTATGAACTGGTAGCACACCAACTTGTGTGAAATAGAAGAACAAGGCATGCTAATGAAAGCTTTTGTTACTTCTCCCATTCAGAGCAAACACACATTCAAACCAAAGTGTTTCAAAGTTTTGCGCATTCTTTCAGAGCCAAAGCCAACACCTGTCTGATTCCAACACCAACAATCTGGTCGATCACTTCAATCATATCTGCTTGTCGTCACTAAATATTACTGTTCCTCTAAAGGTTAGGCCTACGTCTAAAGCTAGTAAGCAACCCTGGATAAATGACAGCATTCGCAGCCTAAAAAGGGAATGCAGGAAAGCAGAGCGCAGATGGAAAATATCCAGTCTCCAAGTCCATTACCTCAGTCTGAAGGATTTATTAATTAACTACAATAACATGGTTAAGGATGCGAGAACACATTATTTTTCTGAACTCATTATTACACATAAACAAAATCCCAGGTTTCTGTTTAAGACTGTGGATCAGCTGGTAAACCCAACCCCTCCTTGTGCCTCAGCTGGAAGTAATCATGACTGTGAATTGTTTTTAATCTTATTTTACCAATAAGGTGGTGTCAATCAGAGGCTCTATTACCCCCACAGCCTCTTACTCAGAGGTCCCTCACCAGCAACAAGAGAGTTTTAACCAGTTTTATCCCATCGACTTGTCTGAGCTTTTAAAAATAGTATCACAAATGAGAGTGTCCTCCAGCCCACTTGATGTAATACCTACAAAGTTTTTACCAAAAGTAATGGATTCTGTTGGGCCCCATTTGATCTCTGTTTTTAACAGCTCCCTATCTACTGGTTGTGTCCATGATTATTTTAAAACGGCCTGTGTGAACCCACTTTTAAAGAAACCTGGTTTAGATCCCTCCCTCCATCAAAATTTTAGACCAATTTCAAAACTACCTTTTATTGCAAAGATTTTAGAAAGAATTGTGTCCAAACAGCTGCTCATTGTACTGGAAAATAACAAATTATTTGAAAAGTTTCAGTCTGGTTTTAGGAAGTACCACAGCACTGAGACTGCCCTGCTTAAAGTCACCAATGACATTTTAATGTCTGCTGATGAAGGCATGTGCTCAGTCCTGTTACTCCTGGACCTTAGCGCTGCTTTTGACACCATTGATCACAACATCATGTTAGACAGACTGAGGCACTGAGTGGGGATCTCTGGTACTGCCCTAGAATGGTTTTTCAATTCAGTTCAGTTCAATTTTATTTATATAGCGCCAAATCACAACAACAGTTATCTCACAGCGCTTTTCATAATCTAGACCATACTCTATGATGCTATTTACAGAAGCCCAACAGTTCCCACCAAGAGCAAGCACTAGGCGACAGAGGAAAGGAAAAACTTCCTTTTAAGAGGCAGAAACCTCGAGCAGAACCATAGCTCAGGGTGGGCGGCCATCTGCCTCAACCGGTTGGGGTGAAGGAGAGAGAGGGAGAGAGAGAGAGAGAGTGCAGGAGAGGAACAGAGAGAAAAAGAGAGGGATGGAAGGAGAGAGAGAGGGGAGGGAGGCAGCCTACACAATATGCACACAGATGTACAGACAGTAAAGGTGATGTTGCTATAGACTAAATGAAAAATGGTACCGATATTTATAGTAGTGTTAATGGTAATAGTCGTAATGTTAATGATTGTAATAACAATAGGACTATTAACAATAGTCGTTGCAGCAGAGGGTGTCGAGAAGGAACACGCGGGCAGCAGGTGACCCGCAGCCACAGATCCAGACTCCACAGCTCCAGAGCCAGAAAACCTGCAGGAAGTGATAGGAGGAGAGAGGAGAGGGACGAGAAAGCACAAGACTACCGGAAAGGGGAGAAGTTGTGTTAGTAACATACAATAATGGGATGAGGTTGCATACAGAGGGAGAAAAAGTAGAGGAGAGAGGAGCTCAGTGCATCATAGGAAATCCCCCGGCAGTCTAGGCCTATAGCAGCATAACTAAGGGATGGTTCAGGACTCACCTGAGCCAGCCTTAAGTCTTAAGCCTACTCTTAAATGTGGAGATGGTGTCTGCCTCCTGAACCCAAACTGGAATCTGGTTCCACAGGAGAGGAGCTTGATAGCTGAACGCTCTGACTCCTAGTCTACTTTTAGAGACTCTAGGAACCACAAGTAACCCTGCATTCTGGGAGCGCAGTGCTCTGGTGGGGTAGTAAGGTACTATGAGCTCTTTAAGATAAGATGGTGCCTGACCATTAAGAGCTTTGTAGGTAAGAAGAATGATTTTAAATTCTATTCTGGATTTTACTGGAAAACAATGCAAAGAAGCTAAGACAGGAGAAATATGATCTCTTTTCCTGGTTCCTGTCAGAACACGTGCTGCAGCATTCTGGATCAGCTGAAGAGTCTTAACGGACTTTTTCGAGCAGCCTGATAATAAGGAATTGCAGTAATCCAGCCTAGAAGTAACAAATGCATGGACTAGTTTTTCTGCATCATTTTTAGACTGTATGTTCCTGATTTTCGCAATATTACGTAGGTGAAAAAAGGCGGTCCTTGAAATTTGCTTAATGTGAGACTTAAACGACATGTCCTGATCAAAGATAACTCCAAGATTCCTCACAGTGGTGCTGGAGGCCAGGGCGATGCCATCAAGGGAAACTATATCTTTAGATAATGCGTCACGGAGGTGCTTAGGCCCCAGAACAATAACTTCAGTTTTATCTGAGTTTAACATTAGAAAATTACAGGTCATCCAGGTTTTAATATCCTGAAGGCACATTTGAAGTTTAGCTAACTGATGAGTTTCATCTGCTTTGATCGATAGATATAACTGAGTATCATCTGCATAACAATGAAAGCTTATGGAATATTTCCTGATAATATTGCCTAAAGGAAGCATATATAAAGTGAAGAGGATTGGTCCGAGGACAGATCCTTGAGGAACTCCATGACTAACTTTGGCGTGCATGGAGGACTCATCGTTAACATGTACAAACTGAAATCGATCTGATAAATAGGACTTAAACCAGCTTAGAGCGGTTCCTTTAATGCCAATGAAATGTTCCAGTCTCTGTAATAGGATCTGATGGTCAATGGTATCAAATGCAGCACTAAGATCTAATAAAACCAGTACAGAGACAAGTCCTTTGTCTCATGCAATAAGGAGGTCATTAGTAATTTTCACCAGTGCTGTCTCTGTGCTATGATGAGCTCTAAATCCTGACTGAAAATCCTCAAATAAACTATTGCTCTGTAGAAAGTCACACAGCTGTTTAGCAACTGCTTTCTCCAGAACCTTAGAGAGAAATGGAAGGTTAGATATAGGTCTATAGTTGGCTAAAACATCAGGATCAAGTTTGAGCTTTTTCAGAAGAGGTTTAATTACAGCTACTTTAAAGTACTGTGGTACATAGCCTGTTGATAGAGATAGATTGATCATATCTAGTATAGAAGTGCTGACTAAGGGTAAAACATCTTTAAGCAACCTAGTCGGGATGGGGTCTAAGAGGCAGGTTGATGGTTTAGATGAAGAAATTATTGGAGTTAGTTGGTAAAGATTGAGGGAAGCAAAACAGTCTAAACATATATCTGGCTTTACAGCTGTTTCTAAGGTTCCTGAGTTAAGAGATAAGTCGGTGCCAGTTGAGGGCAGGTCTTGGTGAATTTTGTCTCTAATAGCTAGAATTTTATCATTAAAGAAGCTCATGAAGTCGTAACTACTGAGAGCTATAGGAATACTTGGCTCAATAGAGCTGTGACTCTCTGTCAGCCTGGCTACAGTGCTGAAAAGAAACCTGGGGTTGTTCCTATTTTCCTCTATTAATGAAGAGTAGTACGCTGCTCTGGCATTACGGAGGGCCTTCCTATAAGTTTTAAGACTATCTTGCCAAATTAAACAAGAATTTTCCAGTTTGGTAGAACGCCAATTCCTCTCAAGTTTCCGCGATATTTGCTTTAATTTGCTAGTTTCAGTATTATACCATGGAGCTAACCGTCTTTGTTTTAGTATTTTCTTTTTTAGAGGGGCTACAGAGTCGAGTGTCATTCGCAGCGAGCCTGCAGCACTATCAACAAGATGATCAATTTGGGAGGGACTGAAACTAGCATAGGAGTCCTCCGTTACTTTGTGACTTGATAATGAATTTAGAGCTGATGGAATCGCATCCTTAAATTTAGCTACAGCACTATCAGACAGACATCTTGTATAGAATTTTTTGCCCAATGGCGTGTAGCTCAGCAGTACAAACTCAAAAGTTATCAAACAGTGGTCGGATAAAGAGGGATTCTGTGGGAACACCACTAAATGTTCAATTTCAATACCATACACCAAAACAAGGTCGAGGGTGTGGTTAAAACAGTGAGTCGGTTCATGAACACTCTGAGAGAAGCCAATGGAATCTAACAGAGAGATAAACGCAGTACTAAAGCTGTCATTCTCAACGTCCACATGAATATTAAAATCCCCTACAATAATAACTTTGTCCGTTTTAAGGACTAAAGTTGACAAAAACTCTGCAAATTCAGATAAGAATTCAGAGTACGGACCAGGTGCTCGGTACACTATAACGAAGAGAATTGGTTGCAGTGATTTCCAACTTGGGTGTGAAAGACCAAGAACAAGGCTTTCAAATGAGTTATAATTTAGTTTAGGTTTAGAGCTGATTAGTAGGCTAGAGTCGAAGATAGCTGCAACTCCACCTCCTCGGCCTGTGCCTCGAGGAATGTGAGTATTAATATGACTGGGAGGGGTGGATTCATTTAGGCTAACATATTCTCCATCACCCAGCCAGGTTTCACTGAGACAAAATAAATCAATATCATAATCTGATATTAGTTCATTTACTAGTACAGCTTTAGAAGAGAGAGATCTGATGTTTAAGAGTCCACATTTAACTCTCCTATTCGTTTGCACTATTGCTCTTGTGGTTTTAATTTTTATGAGGTTTTTATGCACAGCTCCTCTTCTGTTTACCTTTTTAAATAATTTCGATGGTCGGGGGGCAGACACCGTCACTATAGGATTTTCACTAAGTAACTCCTGAAATGGAGGAGCAGAGAAGTGTGTTAGACTGCAACTCTGCCTCCTGGTCTCAACTCTGGGTTGCCATGGATTTGGTTCACTAATAAACTTGGCCAGATTTCTAGAAATGAGAGCTGCTCCTTCCCAAGTGGGATGGATGCCGTCTCTCCGGATCAGACCAGGTCTTCCCCAGAAAGTCTGCCAATGATCTACAAAGCCCACATCGTTTGCTGGACACCACCTCGACAACCAGCGGCGGAATGACGGTTTCATCCTACCTGTCAAATTGGAAGTTTTGCGTGTCTGTAAACAACTGTCTCTTCGTTCTGTCCAGTTAAATATGGTGTGCCTCAGGGGTCGGTCGGACCCATTTTGTTTTCCTTGTATCTGCTTCCCCTTGGACATATTATCCATAAACATGGTATTTCTTTTCATATTTATGCTGATGACACACAAATGTACTTGCCCATCAGATCCTCAGACCCTGGAATGCTGTGTTCACTTACAAACTGTCTTTGTTAAGTTAAAAAATGGATGTCAAATAATTTCCTCCAGCTGAACTCAGACAAAACAGAAATCCTGGTCATCGGGTCTCAGCAGATGGCAAAACAAATACTGCCATCTGCTGGTTCCCTAGTAAATCACATTAAGCCTGTTGCAAAGAACCTTGGTGTTTGGTTTGATAGTAATTTAAATTTCGAGCAGCACACCACAAAGCTTCAAAGCAAATCATGTTTTTATCAACTTAGAAATATAGCAAAAATTCGATCTATGTTAACTTTTAAGGATACCAAGACCATTTTACACGCCTTCATCTCATCACGCCTGGATTATTGCAACAGCCTTTTCACTTGTTTAACCCAAAAATCAACTGATCGACTCCAGACTGTCCAGAACTCAGCTGCCAGGCTTTTAACCAGAACAAAGAAATATGACCACATTACCCCTATTTTAGCTTTACTACACTGGCTCCCAGTATGTTTTAGAATTTAGAACTGATTTAGAACTTTAAAATTTTATTGATCACTTTTAAAGCTCTTCATGGCCTCTCGCCTTGTTATATTTCTGACCTTTTAGTCCCATACGCACCAGTACGTACCTTGAGATCCTCGGGCAGAGGTCTGCTGTCTGTTCCAGAGTCTCGACTGAAAACTAAAGGGGACAAAGCGTTTGCTGTCAGGGCCCCGAGGCTCTGGAACAGCCTGCCCGAGGAAATCAGGTCAGCTGAGTCAGTGAACTCTTTTAAGTCCCTTCTTAAAACATACTTTTATAGGAGAGCCTTTCCCGATCTTATTTTACTTTATTTTATCCCTTTTATGTTATTCTATTTTACTTATTTTATATTTATCTTAAACGTGTATTTTAGTCTTTTCAATGTTTTCTTGCTTTTATCTTGTATTGTTTCTGTATTATTGTTTTTTTTGGGTATTATTGTCTTTACACTTTGTAACTTGTTTTTGAAAAGTGCTCTACAAATAAAGATTATTATTATTATTATTATTATTAATAATCAAAACTGCTTCATATTCCCACGGTCTTATAAGGCCATTAGATAATACAATCTTGATTGTGCAGAGAAGTTTCATATCTTTTGTTTTTCATATCTTTGATTTTATGTTTCAATACCTGTGTAAGGGTATTTGTACACATAAACCCTCAAAGCACTGGTGGAACTGGGGGGAAAATCCAACAGGTCAGTATGACAGATGGCAATAACTTTAACCTGTTTTATGGGCCACTACTTGCAAACAATCCATCAATCCAATAAGGCATAAAAAATTGGGCTGAAAAAAGCAGAGAAAAGAGAGTGGGGGAAACAATTGGCTCCTCTTTTGACCACAAGGAAGAGGTGTTTTTATGGCATATAGGATACTCTCAGTTACAAAAAGCTGTAAATAAGATGTCAACAGTATAGCTCACTATTACCTGTTCCATCAGGGGAGTGTTTAAACGTCTTGACTGCAGGCATAACCTTTTTTTGTCACAATTTATTGCTGGAAAAAAGAGAAGCACTTGGGAGTGCTCAGACTGTTGCCAGTGCCAGAGCTAGCTGCCTGACTCAGTCCAGTTCCTTCAATTGATATTGTTTTATTAACCACTGATTCATGTGGATGGTATACTTTGTTACTGATTGGCAACACATTCCTGGGGTGTAATTCCATGAAAGATTCAAGGTGGCCAATATACAGTACGATGTGCAAGATATGATGTCAGTCCTTTTTTTTCAGGGTTAACTTGCACATGCAAATTGGTTTGTGTCAGCATCTGCTATACTTTTGTTGCACATAATGAAGTCAGTGAGGAGCTGTGTCTCATTTTTATGACTCATCGCTCTACCTGCACAGACAGAAAACACTCTGCCCGGACTTGATGAGATATGAATCGCAATACAGCTGCACTTCCAGGTCAGGTCATGCAGAATGTATTCAGGAAGCGAGATTCAGCACGGTAAAAGATTAAATATGTGATACCCACACACTATTTGCATTCTCCTCTGACAAGCTTGCCATCTTGTATTAGTCATTATACATCTGCAAAAGGTTCTCACAACCTTGGATTTTTGTTGTTGTCTATACTTATAATCCTACACTTTGAAGGGATACCTACAGTCAGCTGCTTTTGGGATGCAGCAAATCCACTTTAAAGCTGCAATGGCTTTCATTTGATAAAGCAATTCAGTCTCTGTTATTCTTTAGAATTACAGTAAATATTGTCCACATCCTTGGTACAGTATGTGTATATAAGGTAAAGAAGCAGTCTTGGGGCTTTACTTTTAAAAACAGACCTGATAGGAAAAAAAGAAGGGCACTAAACACCCCGTAATGAGAGGCATTCACATTTGTTTTACTCTGATGTAAGGCTAAAATGATTTGTTTCTACTGTTGAAACATACTTTGCATACCCTTTAAATAGTGCAGGTGTTTTGACTATAGCTTTCAGCTGACTCCTTTAATGCCTACTAATATGCAACAGTACAGCTGGAAAGTTGAAAGCACTAGTTGAAAGAGCTAGTGCGGGGCTTCTAAAAAACAAACATAAAAGAGAAAAAGATATCATATATATTATTTATAATCGTATAAATTCAGACTTCAACTTCAATGCATTGTTTGCACTGTCAGCATCATGGACAGCTCAACACTGAAATAATTCAAACAGTTCCTTTAATTAAATACTGAAACTGACATTTTTGCTCAATAAAGGACCAGAAAATGAACAACATGACCTAAATTACAAATGTTTGAAAACATTTTAGAAAATATTTGCGTACATTAAAATATATTTATTTATAGCTGAGACCTTCAACTTTAATTTGCTGTTTGTTTGAAAGTTACAAACACAAGAGTCAAAAGTCTGCCAACCAAACCCACTCTCCCCTACACAGGGACACAGACAGAAGGTCATTCAGAGTTCATACTAAATGGTGCACGCTGTTCATGTTTTTTGTATTGATTTGAATGGCCAGAATAACTTATTTCTAATAGCTATTAACAACAATTTGAGAACATTTTACACTGCAGCAGACAGCAAACTTGAACGCCAACATACTGTATGTCAAAGCAGCCACAGCAACTACACAGTCAACAACAGAAACTAATGGATGAGAACTGCAAAGAGATGAAGAGGGAGAAACAGCACCTGGATGAGAGAGAGAGATGTGACCCACGACCAATTCATCATAGTTTATAATAATGCAGCACAGTGAGGATACAGGCTTTTACAGAGGAGATGAGCGTATATAATGCGGATCGATCTGTCAGAAAATAACTGTGTGCACTAATGCACAATATGACAATAAACACAAATCACTCAATTTTAGAAAACATTTGCGTACATTAAAACATATTTATCTATAGTTGAGACCTTAAACTTTAATTTGGTGTTTGTTCGAAAGTTCTAATATAAGAGTCAAAAGTCTGCCAACCAATCTTGCTCTCCCCTACACAGGGACTCAGACAGAAGGTCATAGTGACTTCATACTAAATGGTGCGCGCTGTTTTTTGTATTGATTTGAATGGACAGAATAACTTATTTCTAATAATTATTAACAGCAATTTGACAACATTTTACACTGCAGCAGACAGCAAACTTGAATGCCCACAACCCGTATGTCAAAGCAGCCACAGCAACAACTGATTGGATGATGTAATGGAAATTTGTCCTTTAGTGAGTCTTATGAAATAAAGACTCTGAGTCTTCTGAAATAAAGACTTCTTGACTTCTGAAATCAAGACAACTTGATTTTTTCCTGTGTTAACATTGCGTGAAGCAGACCCGTCAACAAAGAGAATCAGGTCTGGGTTAGTTAGAGGTGTTTCAGACAGATTTGTACGTGGAGTGCAAACCTGCTCAAGCACAGCAACACAGTTATGATCTTCTCCGTCTCCTGGAATGGGGAGCAAAGTTGCAGGATTTAAAACATTACAGCGTTTGACAGCGATGTTAGGCATATCCAATAGAACAGTGGTGTATCGGAGCCAACGTGCTGTGGAGAGATGAGAGGTCTTCTGTTCATGCAAGATCATAGAAACCGCATGAGGGACCAAAGGGTTAAATCAGAATAACCAACAATGTCACGTGATGCCATGACAGCTTTCTCAGCTGCTGCCACAGCTCTAAGACAACGTGGTAACCCTGCAGCCAGAAAATGTGTCAATGTGTGGTCTGTGATGTAACCAATAATGTGAAATCTTTAAACCTGTAGTGCTCGCGGGTGCACTAATGCATTTACCATCACTCTGTCGCTCTGTTGGTCGGCCTTCATCATAATTTTTTGAAAATGTGGGTGCGTACAGGTCACTGCAGCCTGTAGCAGTGAACAAAAAAGAAAACATGTTTAATATTTCCAAGCACTTCTTGTTTTTTATTAGATATTATTTCACACATCAAATCATCACAAATCAAACTTCAGAGAAGGAGAAAAAGAAACAAAACAACAGCGCAGCGCTCCTTGTCCAGATAATATGTTGCAATAGTTCTCTTTTTTTTTTTTCACTGTCCCTATGCCATAAATAATTAAAACTTGTTGCATCCTGTCCATCAGAATTATGTATTGTGCAGAGTAATGAGTCTATCTGCATGTACCTAAAGGTCTGTGTGTGTCTATGTTTGTGTGTGCAGTGGGGATCAGTCATTAGTGCTCTGATAACTGAAATAAGCGTTTAACAACTATGTAATCAGAATTCATCAACATGATACCATATATGCAACCTGCCCCTCTCTGGGGCTGTTTTCAACATATCATGTAGCAATATTGTCCCCTGCTAGGTTACAGTTACTTTGGCAGTTTCCAAACTCTTTGTGGTTATCATTCATCACCAATGTAGGCTGTTCAGGCTCATCAGCATTTACTAATAAATTAATATAATATTTTGTTGTTTTTTTTGCTTCAATGTGTTTAAGATTTTATTTTTCTGTGAGAAATTGTGACTCACCCGGTGTGTGTGTGTCCAAGCTGTTTCCTGTCACTGGCGTCCGTCCCGCCCCCTCCAGCTCAGTCCCTTTGGATCTGTTTTAGATCTGTCCAGACAATCTCTGTGTACCAATGTCCACCTTTGTCCACTATACTGTACGTTTTCTCGTACTGTGATGGCTTAGAACAGAGTTTTTGATGGCTATTTTCTCACTTTTGTCCTCTTTGTGTAAATCTTCAGCTTGCAGGTCCTCTCGTCTGTCAGTAAGATGCTGTGAAATTCGGCATCTTTATTCCAACAGCAGTTTCAGGCCTTGTCCGGCTCAGAACATGTTCTTTTCCGATGAACTTTATTTCAGACCGCTGTGACCATAAGGTAATGATCATGTGAACTTGGAGAGCTCTACATGATCTGTTCTTGAATGCAAACATGTTGTTGTGATTGGCCTGCATCCCACAGTCTTTACACTTTCCCTTAATTCTAGTTGATATAGCAATCTGCCTTAAATGGTAGATTTCAGCTTGTTTTTTGTTTTTTTTGTTTTTTTTTCCTCTGGACAAGGCTGCATGCTCTTCTGCATCTCTCCTTTCCTTTCTCTTCAAACATGTCTTTAGCTGGTCCAAATATATATATTTTTGAACTAAAACTTACATTTAATACATTTCAACCCACTTATCAAATTGTCCCATAGATGTTTTATCTTTTTCAGTCATATATTTTACAACTGGCAGAAGGATTTAGGAGCTGTTTCCCACTCAGTTTCCCAAATAACCTCTCATCTCTAATGTATGTCTCTCTATGTTTCACATTTTCCTTCACCCTCATTGTAAGGCATTTATTTGGCATACTTCCTTTGCCTTCTCTAACTTTCTGATCCTGCCTTCCACATGGATGACACTTTCAAATGCTTATGTTTAAAATGACACTTTCTTCTTTGTCTTTTTACCCTTAAAAAAAATCACTTTTCTACCTGTTGTAATTGCCTCAAACTGAATAGGAAACAGAATTTATTCAGCAATAATTCTATGTTTTTGTCATTCTTCACCATATTTCTTTTGCATGCATTGTATGATAGGTGAAGAATAATCAGGTCTCTCACCTTTGCTTATTTTGCTCGTTTGACTTCCCATCTCCCACACTATCCTTCTTTGCTTGTACAAGTCTTTTAGGGACTCTAACCCTTTCCTTAGATACAGTCGTCACTGTAAATCCAGATTGTTTATGGCTACAAACTCTGGGAAAAGCGGTCAACAGCGGAAAAAAACAGTCCTCTTCACAGCCCTAAGACTCCAAAATTGCTTGAACAGCGGAGAAACCCTTGTTTTCCTGTTTTTTTAAAATATTTTTTAACTTTATTATTATTATTATTTTATTTTATATTTTTATTGCTCTTCTTTTTGTTCCTTTTTTTTTCTTTTTTTTTTCTGCACAGCCCTGTTTAAACCCCAAAAGGAAATAAAACAGCGGAGAAAAATGTATTTCTGCACGGCCCTTCTCAAACCACGAAATGGTTAGAACAGCGGAGAAATACCTTGTTTCTACACGGCCCTGTTCGAAGCCCCAGATGGTTAGCAGCGGAGAAAAACTTCCTTGTAATTCTGCTCGGCCCTGTTAACTAAGGATCCACGTGTGAGATGGTACAATCAAAATAGCAATCTTAAGCTGAAAGTCTAAAAAAACAAAGAAAAACAAACAAACAAACAAAAAAAGAACAAACGCAATTTTGTGGTTTATTTCAGACACTCACCGTTTTTAAGGACAACGTAGGTCCAACTCCTTTTGAGATGGTAGTGGCAACGGTCCGGGGCACGGACGGTCGACCCTCCCGTCTCTTAAGTCAGTGAGGTGGAGGCTGAGACACTTGACTCCAGGGTGATCAGTCGCCAGCCGTCTCAGGTCCCAGACAAACTTTGCCAAACCATCCCACTTCTGACACCAAATGTAATGGAAATTTGTCCTTTAGTGAGTCTTCTGAAATAAAGATTCCAATCCAGACGTCTTTTAAGGGTTTTATTCTTTGCAAAGGGTCAGACAAACTTACAGAGTGCAAAACAGTCTGCAGAGTGTAAGACAAAGAGCCAGTGAAGAAGCAGGTGACTTTATACTGTAAGGGTATTAAACAGCTATCCAAAGGAGGAAGGGAGTAGGGACCAGCTGTCCTGAGATGAAGGCCTATCAAGGACAGTCTGATAAGAAAACTCTCTAACGAGCATCTTTCCCATGGGAAACTTTACCTAGCTGTAACATAATAAAATAATCAAATACCACACAGTGAAACACTGGTCTATTCTGATGAAGCATGCAGGGTGAAACAGTAAACACAGTAAAATATCAAATATCCATCACAATGAGAACTGCAAAGAGATGAAGAGGGAGAGACAGCGCCTGGACGAGAGAGAGAGATGTGACCCGTGACCAATTCATCATAGTTTATAATAATGCAGCGCAGTGAGGATACAGGCTTTCATAGAGGAGATGAGCGTATATAATGCAGCTCAATCTGTCTGCCTGTCACTGTTAACAGAGACTCCAGTCCGCAGTTTAGTTCATACACTCCACTGATAAACCACAGAACTGTAGAGTAACATAAGGCCTCATGATCAAAGAAAGTTTTCATATCACGTCCACATTTATGTCCATATTCATGCTCTCTCTCTCTCTCTACCATGTCCATGCCTCTAAACATTGAGTGATTTTTCATTTTAAAAGTGGGTGAATTATTCAATTCTAGCATGTCTGTAAGGCCCCTTTGGAGGTCGGAGCCCGTTCAATTCAAACGGTTGAAACATTGCTAAGGCTGCCTGTGACTTCCTCTCCATTAAATTCAAAAAATTAAACAAGGATTCAATGCATCCATACCAGGTACAGCATATGCATGGTCCCTGTGTCTACTTCACTTCAGTTCAATTCAAAACTGGAAAACTGGGCGGGACTTTCAGGCCCAGTACTAAAGTGGTTTGAATCCTACTTAAAGGACAGGGACTACTTTGTGTCTACAAGTAATTAACATCTGAGCAAACAAAAATGACCTGTTGAGTTTCCCACGGCTAAATTCTGGGGCCTCTTCAGTTTAAAATCTAGGCTACATGCTTCTACTGGCTCAGATTATGGAAAACAACAAAATATGTCACCATAGCTATGCAGATGACACACAGTTTGTGCCTAGTAAGTGCAATGAACAAATCCACAATGATGTGACTGAATTTTCTTCAATTAAAAAAAGATAAAACTGATGTCATTGTTTTTGTTGCCAAGGAAGAACGATTGAAAGTCAGTGCTCAGCTTCAATCGGTAATGTTAAAAACCACAAACCAAGCCAGAAATCTTGGTGTAGTCATGGACTCAGTCCTGAATTTAAATAGCCACATTAAGATACTTACAAAGTCAGCCTACTATCACCTGAAGAATATATTAAGGATTAAAGGATTTATGTCTCAGCAGGATTTGGAAAAACTTGTCCATGTACTTACCTTCAGCCGACTCGACTGTACTGCTGTGTTTACAGGTCTCTCTACAAAATTGATCAGACAGCTGCAGCTGATTCAGAATGCTGCTGCTTGAGTCCTCAGTAAGACCAGAAAAGTGAATCACATCACTCCAGTTCTGAGCACTTTACATTGGCTTCCTGTTGGTCAAAGAATTGATTTTAAAATACCGCTGTTAGTTTATAAAGCACTGAATGGTTTAAGGCCAAAATGCATTTCTGATCTTCTGCTACGTTATGAACTATCCACTCAACTCAGGTCATCTGGTCTGTTTTTTGTCCCCAGAGTCATAACTAAACATGGACAAGCAGCGTTCAGTTTTATTTGCATTATATATCTGAAAGAAACTCCCAGAAAACTGCAGGTTCGCTGCAGTTCTTTCAAATAATGGCTGCTGCTTCTGCCTTTTATTAAATAAAATAAAGGCTTATGATTAATATCTTACACTGCACATCTTTTACTGTTTACTGTTTCATCTTATTTAAATTTTCAATTTAATTGTATTTAAATGTCTTTTTATATTGCCTTATGTTGCCTGTACATTTTGCCTTGATGCCGTTTATGTTTTATATAAAGCACTTTGAACTGCCTAGTTGTTGAAATGTGCCAAACAAATAAACTCGTCTTGTCCTGCCTTACACGCACATGCATGCACAAAAACGCGTGAGACTATCCATCCCCATTTCACACATATCCAGCACCAGTCAATGGCCTGCTGACACAAATCAATAAGTTGTGATTCAGGCTGTGGATTACATGTTTCTGGCCTACCACCCAGACTCACTAGAGCAGAAAACTCCACCAACACACTTACATAATATGCTTTTAAATGACATCCCCAGCAGCATGTATGCATATGTGTGTGTGTGTGTGTGTGTCAACTTCACTGCCTTTTTGTGGCTTTTTGTAGCAACAGGACAGTTTGTAGAGGATCGTAAACCGCTTAGAACAACACAAAACAGCTTCCCTTGTTTGACAACAAAGCTCTGTGTTGCACCCAGGTGTGTTTTGACTGTAAGCTTGAGTACAGCTGGTGTAAAATCTTTGACTTTGATGTGACTGGTTCCAGCATGCTGTCTGATACAGTAGGTGGTCTGTTTTTAAGGAAAGTGGTGTGTGGGTCCATTGCCCCACAGTTACAGCTCATAGTTTAACTTCACCCATGAAACATTCATATCTGTTTGCAATTGAGCTCGAACAGAGTCTCTGGATATGTGTTATTCATGTAGCTGGCAGCAGCTGTGTGCCAGTGCTGAAAAATAAATGAGACATTCAGAGAGACCTTCCTCTGAATCAGCATTTCCCCTGTGAGCGTGGCCCTCCAGTCTCAGTACAACAGGACAAGGACAGCAAAGTAGCAGTAAGTCTTCTCTGTGTGTGTCTCAAATACACTCCCACACACACAATAGAACACCAGCATTCCCCCAGTTCATCAAGGTCTGCAAACAGCTCAAAGGGCACTGTGTTAAATTTGGAATGTGATAGATCTTTGTTCTGTGGAGATGTCTGGCTGCTGACAGGTCCTTCCCTGATGGGCCAGTGCAGACTAATGGATAGAAGGCACTTTCCCCTTAAAGGTTTTTGTGCGAAACACAGTGACTGAATGACAAGAGACTAACCGTGTACCTCCCAAGGCATGGTATCCAGCTCTAATCAACCAGCAGATTACCGGAGGCCACCTCAGCCTGCAAAGTTATGCTGACAGGTAGGGAGGGAAAGTTTTCTCTTTTTTTGCCTGAGTAGTGGGTGGAATTTGCAACACACCTGCCAATTTTGGTGAGTTTTTGTCCAGCAGTTTTTGCTGCCCAAATACTTTTAGTGGAGAAAAAGAAGAAGGAAAGAAAGAAAGAAAGAAAGAAGAAGAATGAGGACAAAAACAACTGGGCTCCAGCAGCTTTGCTGCTTGGATCCCTAATTACATTTCTCTGATCGATGCTTTTTTTCTTGTGGAACACTAGATAGTTTTACCTCCTCTGGCGTCTAACACTTTCAGATTCAGATGAAACAATCCAAGAAAATCAGTCTTTTACTAAAACTACACACAATTCATTGCCACACTGAACTTGTGATGAGCGGTAACAAGCAGGCACTGCTTCATTTATGGATTTTTAGCCTAAAAGGTTGGGACACACTGCTTCATAACAATATGTCAAATACATAAATTACATCAACTTAATGTGAATACAATCTATATTTACTGCCTATATTTGGCTTGTTAGTGTACAGCTTATACCTATAATCTTAAGAGAACTGGTTGCAAACTATTGGTACTACGAATGGGCATTCAGTATTTACAATTGACCAAGTGACTTGCTCCTGAGTCACAATGCAAGTCAACAGAACAGGCTGATCAGTTTCTTACATCAATAGTTTGAACCTTCCTGCACTACTGTCAGGAGCACTAATCATTTGTCAAAAACGATTACGCTGAAACAAAATTGGCATTGAAGACAGGAAGTGGGATGTAGGCCTGTGTCTGCATTATTCCAAATTGCAGTGTGCGTACAGACAAGTCAGTATTGTACCCGTGTGTTTGCTTTAGATGCACCACTTACAGCTTTGTTGTTTTTCCTCTGTGAGTTCAACAACAGGGAAAATATAGTCCACATAATGCATCTTTTATTTGACAAAAATCCTTGCAGGGAGCAAAAGTTTATCAAAGGAGCAGAACAACAGCTGGTGCAAAATCTTTCTGAAGAAAAAGTTTACTTAAGTTTTGTTTACATGGTTGTAGTTAATAGTAACAAACGATTAGTTACATGTTATTTTATTGAGATAATGAAATTATTGTTGTACCTTGGAATATGTAAAAAGTTCAAAGCATGTCTGTAAGTGGGTGGAAGTCCTTGTAGGTCAGTACAACAGAGGGCCATAACTTTAGCTTGTTTTCATGGGTAACTACCAACTAAAATAGTATAAATCAAAGAAAGCCTCAGACGCAGCTAATGTAAGGGCTTGTAATTGCTATATTTCACTATATACAGTATTTAAATCAAAACTTCTTGGACTGAAGAAGAAGTATTAAAAAATAGAGTGGAGAAGAACACCTGCTTCTCATTTATTTCTTTAAGATGATAAGTTACATCTAGATCAATAAAAGGCTGTGTGTCGCGGTGGCAGCCCGGCTGTCGGTGAGTGGCCTGTTTCTCCTTTCCCTCACATTCTGGTTTCTCCTGTGCCCC
Organism: Micropterus salmoides; assembly: GCF_014851395.1. NCBI lineage: Eukaryota > Metazoa > Chordata > Actinopteri > Centrarchiformes > Centrarchidae > Micropterus > Micropterus salmoides. The sequence continues at coordinate 17,742,605 of NW_024040152.1, forward strand.
CCCCCCCCCCCCCCCCCCGCCTCTCTCTCTCTCTCTCTCTCTCTCTCTCTCTGTGTGTGTGTCCTCTCCCTCCCTGCTCCGGAGCCCGGCTGGCTACCCACACCTGCACCTCGTTTACCTCCATCCCCAGCCGCCGCACCTGCCAGCCATCAGCCTCATCACAGCCAGTATATCTACCCCGGCTTTCGACTCCATCCTCGCTCGATCGTCGCAGCTCTTGACCTGGTTCACTCACCTCCGCCTCCCAGCTCGGCCAGCCGGCTCTCTCTCTCTCTCTCTCTCTCTCGCTCTCGCTCGCTCGCTCGCTCGCTCGCCTGCCTCCTCCTCCTCCTCTCGCCGCCTCCACGACGCCCTCCGGCTTCTCCTCTCGCACCCCGCCTGGACCCCAGTCTCCGCGCCCTCTCCTATCCGTTTGCCAGCCTCCCTCAAGCCTCCAGCCTAGGTGCCCTCCGTTCCTCCAGCTTCTCGGTTCCCCGTGTCCTCGTCTGCCTCTCCCCCTCCTTCCACCCGCCCTCGCCTCGAACCTCCTTTTCCTCAAGAAACCTCATTTTCTACCCTCAGCGTTGCGTTTGGGTCCGTTCTGTCTCCCACCGTTACACTGTGAAGTAAAATTTAACCAGGTCAAGTAACTCTGCTGCTGATTGTAGAGTGTCACTGTGAACCATCTACAGGAAGTTTAGCAGCTTTACATTTGGGTCCATTGAGTAGCTAAAAAAGTAAATGTATTTGCAGCAAGGACATAGTAAAGTAAATAATTTTGATCAAAACAATTAGGCTAAATATAACCACTGTTGTCCGCCAGAGTGAAGTCAATGTATTGGACACACAAACAATTAACAGCTCTTGTTCTCTACTATCAATGCATTTTTTAAGTTTTGGAAGATTGTCATCCCCCTCCTATGCCTCACAGTAGTTTGGTGCTTTGCTTTTCGGTGACTTTATTCTAAAAATCTCCTGCTGGAAGATGTTTTTATGGTTCCCACCATCAGTAAGAGTCTCTTTGCACAGATTACCTCCAGCTTTCTGTGTGCAGAACTGCTCATGAAACACATGGTGGCAGCAGTGCTCTATCAGCTGCTGAGCCCACTGGTTGCTGTAATATCAATTTCAGTATTCATTTCAGTATAGGGCCTACTAACTTTTTTGTTTGTTATTATTTCTTAATCAGTGAGTTTTTATGTGTGCCTTATGTAAAGCTCTTTGAATTTGATTTTGAAACAATATCTGACTATATACGTGTGTGTAGCATATATATATTTATACACGCTAATATATCACAAGTGCTACACTTAGGCTTCCTCCTATCTCTGCGTGTCCTTATTCTATTCCTTATTTCCAATCCCATTGACTTTAGCTCTTTTTTGACCCACCCGACTAACTCTCTCGCTCTGCTCTCGCTTTGTTTTTGTCTCTCAGCATCATAAAAAAATGTGTCTTCAACTGGGGCCATCCTGGCTACTCGTGTCTGTACATCTTCAGGGTCCATGGGAAGCTGTCAGGCTGAAGACTGAAATAAAGGAGAAGACAGAAGACCAACACCTGGGTGCAGAGCAGAGGTGTGTATATATAGAAAGGTGAGTATATGTCAAGGGGAATGAGACTGCACTACTACCGGTTGGGTGGGGCACCTTGGCCGAGGTGGTGAATCTCGGTACCAGTGAACCCTCATCTCTGCCAGGTCAAAATAAGCTGAAGGAGGCTCCATTTGGCTCAGAGGAGATACAGGGCTGTCTACACCGCAGTGTGAGGGGAATTTTCTGTCCAATTTCCGCAACACAAGCTGTAATCTCTTCTACATGTGCCCAGATATTTTCAGTTTGATTCACTGTAACTGTGGACCGCACGGGATAAACTGGTGTTCAGTCCTGGCTCTGGTTCTCTCTCTGTGTAGTTTGTGTATTCTCTCCGTGTATGTGTGAGTTTACTCCGGCTGCTCCAGTTTCATCCCATACTCTAAAGACATGCAGATTAGGTTAATTAGATGTTTGCATTATTTAAACAATAAAGACCTTTTTATTTACTACGTATTTTTAATGTTTCTGCTTGTTTTGTTATCTATTTGAAATCCTTAATATATATAAAACATCATAATAACATCAATCCTCCATCTTACAAAAGCACACTGTTGATGATGTAACAACTCCCACAAATAATTCAAAATTTAACATTCATCTAATGAATAGCAAACAACATAAACATACTACAACATTATAAATGCCATATTGGATATAAAACACAATATAAACCTGAAAAAAACTCAAACAAGTCAAGTCAGTTATTGCAAATGAAGCATGCTTTCAAAACATCTTGGTCACCATAGCTTTCAACGTTTGATACCTGAGAAGTAATACGCCAAGTGATTGACACATCAAACCTCAACACATACTGTACGTGTAATACCGGTATGCTTGATTCAGAAGTATGGTGACAGTTAGGTATAATTTAACTTGCTTGGGTGTATATTTTACATTACATCTTTAGCTCCCCTATTACCCCTGCCTCACCAAAACAGGGTTCTGAATAAAGGATTAATTTGAAACAACTCAACATCTCTTTGTTTGTATAAGAATTGTCAGCTCACACAGGTGTATGGTGATTTGCTAATTGCACTATACTGTAGGCGTTCAAACCCTAAAAAAGATCACCTTATATAAATATTCTTGTACCACAGCCTTTTACCAAGACACTGGTTTTGGAGTTATAGCTGGGGGAAAAATTATTTTTTTCCCTCTGATATTCATGGAAGCACTATATTTCAGCTAAAGCAAGTGAATTAGTGGACTTTCCTGTTGTATTATATTCTCAGAATATTTATGGTCTCATGAGACAAATAGTAGTAAATAGTAATAACTGAACAACACTAAATGAAGACAGAACTGCTTTTTTGTATGTGTTATGTAATCATAATAAGTATTTGTGGGAGAAGAATGGGTAACAAGCAGGCACGGTTTCATTTTTAGGGATTTAGGACACACTTCTTCATGATAATAGGTCAAAGACATAAATTACATAAACTTAAGTCACATCCATTCTATTTATATTTATATAATCTACAGTATCCTACTGCCTTGTTGGTGTACAGCTTGCATTGTTAAAGCAAATAGCAGCACAGGACCATGTTATGCCCAGCTCGTGGAAGAACATAACAAACAGTTTAAATGAATCATAAGGTTTTATTAAAGTTACCTTAACAAGTAACTCAAACTCATCATACTCAAAACAAACAACCAAAAGAAAAGGAGCTCCTGAAAGGCACCTGCCTTCCAGGAGAGAGGTCACGAGGAAGAGAGAGCCATCTTGGTTCACCACAGCTTTTAAAGACTTGAACAGGTGGCTGCAATCACTGATGAGGTGGGCGTGTCTGACCAAACAGGAAGAAAGACCTGAAAAGAAAAGGAGAGAGAACAGGCCAACACCCCAGGCCGTCACAACTAATAATCTTAGGATAACAAGTTGCAAACTATTGGTAATGGGTATTCATTATTTACAAAAAGTGACCTGCTCGGAGTCACAGTGCAAGTCAACAGAACAGGCTTGTCATTTTCTTACATTGACAGTTTGAACCTCCCCCCTACTGTCAGGAACACTCATCATTTAAATTTAATTAAACTGGACATAGACTTGTTTCTACCGAAATCATGAAACGGTAAACTCATGCTCACAGGTGGTCCAGACTGTAAAAAAGGCGAATTTTAAAGTATTTAATCCATTAATGACTTGGTGGGCTCAACTTTTTGGACTTCGATACTCTAAATAATACTTTTAAGATTAATTGGGCTAAGCATTTACTTAAAAACCCTGTCTCGATATGGAATTTTATTCCCCACTATATATTCTCTCGCTTTGGTGGTCTGCACTGGGTTGCACCAACTATGTGTAAGTTCAAACTTAGCCTAGTTTCAACGTAATTTCTAACTTAAGTCGGAGTTTACGTGCTACTAACGTTTTAAGAGTTGCACCAGCTGAAATACGTCCAACGTAGACATAAGTTACAGCTTAAATCTTACACCTAGTCCTTAATAGGTGTAAAGTCCTCCATAAAAAATTCAAGTGGTTGTCATGGAGCATCGTTTTGAAACGATGTGTGATTTGTAAAGCCCAGCAGCACAGAGGAAAAGTCTGTAATATTGAGGCACTTAGCTGAACCTGCCTCCAGCAAACTCGTATTTTTTCTCCCGTAACTTTTCAGCATCTCCTTAGCGTTGTGTCGGAATGTTTTCTATAGGCCTAACTTACACGATTTTTGTCCGCGTTTCAACCGTTTAATTATGTCTCATGTGGAGTGATTAGCCACTCATAGTAAACCTTCTCGCCTAGCCAACTCCGAAATTGCTGGAGAAAAGTGTGTGTGTGGAGGGGCAAAACATAGATTTTGAAATATGAGGGGACCCACTTTTCTCCAGCATGGCTCCTACGCGTATATAAGTTATAATGTTACAATTTCATCTGTCCGTTATACTTTACAGTTTGTTACGGGCACCATTAAATTACGTCTATGTTGTAGTAGTTGTAGCTGCAGATTAAGGTTTCATAGTTATCACCTAATCATAATCATTTGTCCTTGTAGGCCTATACGTACCTTTTTGTTGGTGTTTTGTTGCTATTTTTAGCCGTTAGCCTCTTCAGTATTGCAAAATGTTGAAAGAGAGAGAGACAAACAGATGACAAAACCGCAATAAACTCTGTTAAGAATAGTGCTGTTCACTGATTGGCCATGGGATGTGTAAACGTCATTTTCTGCGACACTATCCTTACGTCTCGGTGCTGCAACCAAACATCAACACAGCTGAAGTCTCAAACTAACTAGTTTCAACGTATTGTTTAGTGTGGATTTTGCACCCTAACTTAAGGTAGAACTTACGTATCGCTGGTGCAGCAGGCTGCGCTTTATTTTAAACTTTAACTACAATGTGGACAAACTCCCTGTAAAACTGTCCACTTTTCACAAGCAGGTCCTTTTAACATGGTCTCTAATTCATAAGCATAATTTCTCACCTCACAGGTATCTAATTTGGAATAACATAGATTTATTTTATATAAAAACAAGTCACTCTTTTTTGAGAGTTGGGTACTCAATCATATTCTGCTGATGGACCAGCTATTTAATGGAGAGGGGCGACTTTTCTCCTGTAGAGAGTTTTTTCAACATATAACATTCCAGTTATGCCAAGAGAATTTGCAATTGTATTTGAAGCCATTCCATCAGACACAATCATGCTTTTTAGCTATACTGTCAAGACTTCCGCCTACTTCTGCCTCCCTCCCCGATGTGGCTGAACCACCAGTTTTTCCCAACTTCCTTGAAATAATAAGAACATTCATGCTTTATTTCAGAAAGAAATTCTTTCTATTCCAAATGTTAAATTTTATTGGAACCGATTTGTAAATGACATTGACTGGAAAAAGGTTTGGATGATTCCTCACAGATACTTGATAGTAAACAAGGTGAAAAAAGTGTCGTTCCGAATAATTCACAGATATTACCCTGCTAATAATTACATGGTTAAATTTAAAAGAGACATCAATACAAACTGTTCTTTCTGTGAAGACCACACAGAAACTGTTTTGCACCTCTTTTGGTATTGCTCACACACCAGAACATTTTGGCAACACCTCAGCAGATTCATCAGTGACCATATTTATAGAGACTTTGCCTTATTGTGGAAGAATGTTGTATTTTGCTTTTATAGAAGTCAAAGTAAAGAAAAGATGTACTTCATTATCAATTTATTAATTCTTTTGGCAAAATTTCACATTCATAAATGTAAATTCAGCGCTGAAAACCCTAATTTTGTACTTTTTCTCCATGAAGTTGTACATTATATTAATCTGATCTCTGGCTCCAACAACAAAAAGGCAGTTAAAACGGTCAACATATGTTCCTCTCTCTCTTTGCAATGACATAGGCTTCCTCTGGCAAAACTGTATTGTACTCTGTCTACTCTGTCTTATATATTTATATATTGTTATGTATATTTTGGTAAGTCACTTGTGATTTGTATCCCTTTTTTTGCAATAAAGATGAAAAAAAAAAAAAAGATAGCCAGATATCCCAGAATGCATTTCGCCACCAAAAAGCGGAAATGTCGGACTCACAACTGTAACTAATACTTCTGTTCTTGTGTCACATATAGTAGTTCTGAGAGTTTTTTATGTGGGAATATAGTTATTTAAACTCCAAATATGTGGTTGATTTCACATTGTGAATGTGAATCAATACACGTGATGTCATACAGTCCTGACTATATAAAGTGTGCTGATTACTAAATTCTCCATTCAGTTTTCACTCTTGACTAGTGAGTTCCAGACCACAGTCAGAAACCATAGTGAGGTACACATTACTGAAAACATTAAGCAAGATACAATTTCCATGACAATTAGTTACTCTACACATTACTAAACACTTTACAGTAAGTTTCAAACAAACAGAAGAAAAGCAGAGCTTTGAGAACAGAACGTACCAAAATGGACCAAACCATGGACAACACTATCACACCAGAGGCTCTTCTACCCATCATAACAAAACATTTTGAAAGGATCTCTGCAGCACAGTGGAACATGTTAGCCACAGGAACTTTGGTGTCAGACACACAAGCTACACTGGCTGATATGTTTGCTGAAATCATACACTCTCTATAGCTATCCTGAGAAATATAATTCCAGCACATGCACAGGAGTGCATCTCAGGCTGCTGTGAGTACAGTTTTGGAGAACTTCAACGCTAAACTCGGAGACTTCCTCCCTGGTAGCCTTGCTAGTGCTTTTCTACCATATTGTGCCAGACAGATTTTACTTTAACAAGAGAGTATTAAAATACTCCTTTGTCTGTTTTATTATTTATTTAATTATGTATTGATTTGTCACCGGGCCGGACAGGGGGGCAGACACGGGGATGGGGGGGCACAAACAGACAGCACAGAGAAAGGACAACACCTGTAAGAGAAGGGGGAAAGGGGGATGGAAGGTGGGGACAACAGGGAAAAGCTGTGGGAAACACCAATTGCAGAAAGCAACGAAACCTGCAATAGAACAGAGAGGGGGGCTTGGGGAGGAGAAAAACAACAACAACAAACAAACACAAACAAAAACAAACAATAAAAATAATAATAATAATAAAAGACAACCAGCCGAACAGCAGCAATAAACAGCTGACATATTAAGACAACTAAGAGAACAATGAAAACAAGAAACAGTCATACACACTAAATAAGCAACACAACACAGCCACGAGAGCTGGGATAATAATTAATTTAAATAAGTAACTGAAAGAAAAGCATCAGGAATAATTCTACCAGGGACAACCTAAGTTTGTTTGTGTCTGTGTGTGTCTGTGTGCGTGTGGGTGAATGTGTCTGTATGTGTGTGGGTGTACATGTGTGTGCACATAAGCCTGTTAAAGAATGTAGTCGTTAGTGAGAGTGGGGCGCCACGACTGTAACAGGCAGGCAAGAACCCCAGTAGCCAATAGGGGTGGGAGAAAGAAAAAGAATAAATCAAATCAAAAAAAAACAAAGACTCCCAGATGCACCGCGATGCAAACGCAGAAGACCCCGACCCAAATGCCAGTTGACAACGTAATGCCGACGGAACGCAAAAAGCGTAACCTGCGGAAGAGCAGCGCCCGGACCGACTGCGGCACGCACACAACATAGACCAGTGCTCCCCCCTATCCAGCACCCCACCGCCGCGCAGCAAACAACCAAAATGCCCAAATGCCACGCAATCATCAACACCAATGCACAAGTGACGAGCCCAACGCGCACACTGCGCGAGCACGGCGACACCCAATTCCCAGCAGCCCCCCGCGAATCCCGCGTGCGAGGTCGGGCAAACAAGAGAGTCCGCCGTCCCCCCAACCGCCGGAAAAAACTAAGTCCGCCGGCGCCAGCCGACATCCCTCATGCCCAGCACGCCCCCTGGCCGCCGTGCAACACCAGCCAAACCAGCAACGAGGCAAAATCAACTAGCTCAGCTGCATGCCACCAACAACCCACCCACCCGTCAAGGGCCGAGAACTCCAGGCACAAACCCAGAACAAACCAGAGCACAGCCCTGCCCCGCACCCACACTGCACATCCCGAAAAATAACTATATACCTCAGTATCCAGAGGGGTCCAACAACTGGCCGACAGAGAAATGGGGAAGCACGGATCCGAGGCCAACGAAGCAAAACAGGGACGCAAACAGGTCCCTCCAAGCCAACGAGGAAATGCCTCCCCCGGACTCCAATGCACAAACTAAACGCCCAGCAGCCATCCAGAGACCCTGCCCAGGGAAAAAGCATCATGCATCAAGATGCATCGACAATTGCCCCACAATCCCACCGCAGCCCACCAAACCGCAATCGGATCAACCCACGCAGAGACCCCCACCCCCAGAAGCCAGGACACCCTGCGACCAATCAAAGCGCAAAGGACCCCAGACCGCATGTCCCGGGGGAAGCTGTACCCCGCCCCAAGGAAGAACAGCAGAAAGCCGTGCCGGGAAGCTCCCTGCCGCCAGGGAGTGATAACGCGGGAGAACCAGGCCAACGGTCCCCCAGCCCAGCCAGAGGCATCCCTCCCTACAGTGCAGGCAGTGACAGCAGCCCCCGAGGCCGATCTCATCCCCGGACAGGGGCCCAGCCCCCCCCAGTCAAGCACCCCCAAGGAGGAGCACCAAAACCTACCCCGACAACACCGGCCATGCACCCCAGAGACTCCCGAATGCCCCCACCGTGAGAGAGCTGGCAGGGGGAAGCAGCGGGAGCCTCACCTTTGCCGAAGAGGGCCCAGGCGAGGAGAGGAGACAACGGGCCCCCAGGCCCAGGGACACACCACCCACCCAGAAATGAGCAAAGGCCACAAGCCCGAGTCCCCAGAACCCTAGGTCAAGGGCGGGCCCCACGCTAGGGGAGCCCCGACCCCCCCCAGCCCACCCCAGATCAGGCACGCCCGGGGCTCCAGGGGTAGGACATGAGGCCAATGAGAATCTCCCCCACTCCTTCAACCCCTCTGCCTGCCTCTGTAAATGTATTGTTTTGTGTTGGATGCATGTCATGGATTGTGAAGTGTTGTATGGTGGAGTAAAGATAAGGTGTGTGGTAACTAAGGTGCAACTAAAATTGGAGGGTAGTTGTGACACAGGCACCCCACAACTGTCAGGTAGTGGAGCCTCCCATCATGCCCCTCCCACCCCCCAAGCCCTCTGTGTCTAATGTGTAATTAAAATTGAGGGGCAGGCAGTGAGGGAGGAAGAAGTGCGAGGCCGCAATAAAGCAGCCCCACCCCCCAAACGCCCTGCAGGCTGCCCACCCACCAGGGTGTATGTTCTGAGACATGACCAAAGGGGGAAAGGTGAAGGAGGTCATAGGGAGGCTAGAAGACCAGATTCCTGACTGGCCCCATCATTTATTCAGTCCCATCCCCCACCCCCCTAAGCAGGAGGACGCCAGGTCCCTCCAGCCCAGGGCATATAGCAAGAGCCCCTCTAGCACTGGCAGCACCCCAGAGTCAGCGAGAACCCCGCCCATCCCCAGGACGGGCCCAGCCCCCCCAGCGCGCAGACCCGCCCCAGACCCAGAGGCTCCAAAGCCCTGTGCCCCAGACCCCCACACACTCCCGAGGCAGGTCAGTGCAGCCCCAACCCAAAGTCCAACAATCCCCCGTCCTTGCCGGGGCCCCTCCGGCAGCCCCACTGCCACCCCCCCACCTCACCGCTCCCCCACAATCAGGAGCACTCCGAGCACCACCAGGCCATAGGAGCTGGCACAACCCCCACAACCCCACCCTCCCACACACCTACCGGCCGTATGGGACCCTGCCCAGCAAGGCAGTACACACCCACCCCCATTAAGGGATAAAGTTGATCAAGGGGGACCAGAGAGATTGGAATTGTGTCAATTTGTTTTTTTTTACAGCAGACATTTTCTCCATGCTAATGTGATCTATAAGGTGATTTCGATATTGGGTGATATTTATATTCTTTTTGGCCTTCCAGTTCATGAGGATAGTTTTCTTGGCGATGCATAAGGCAGTGAGAAGCATGTATGATGTGTCTCTGTACTAATGTCACTTAGGTCCCCCAGCACGCAGAGTGATGGGGAAACTCGGACGGGGTAACTTAGCCATATTGATAGGTCTTCACATATCTTAATCAGCATTAATGTTGCTAGTGCTTTTCAAGTCCCACAGGACAAATGTAAGAGTGCAGAAAAGTTGACAACTCTAATTAAGAGGAAAGTTTCACAGAAGGTAAGCTCTGTTGTATCTCGGGTCTTCAGCAGCAGTGTCCCGCCATCAGAGCCTGACCTTTTTGTCCCTAGTTTCATCTCCAACACATCATCTCTTCGTCAGATGGTGTTACATATGACCAAATGTTTAGGTAAGCTGAACTCCCAGTGCCTGGGAATGTGTTGGCAGACAAACAACACAAAGTATGCTCCACTCAAAAGCTCTGAATCTCCAGAACAGATCCCGGAAATAGAGGAACCAGAGAGCTGTGAACTGCCTCAGAGCGTAAAATCCGAGATCTCCATCCCCTCAGTGATTGAAGCTGTGACTGACATCCTTTCCAAATGGTCCAATAAGACACCAGACATTACAGAACACTGCATGAAAAGTGTCCCTTTGTCTTTCGTCCCTGTAAACTGCCGTGAATCCCACTAATCCCCGGGAGTTATCGATTGTTTTAGGCTCAGCGCTTTCCCGTTTGTCTGTGCCGAAAATTGACAGAAACAGACCCGCCCCCCCGCGGAGATGTTAATAATAATAATAATAATCTTTATTTGTAGAGGACTTTTCAAAAACAAGGTACAAAGTGCTTTAACAAGTGTAAAGACAATAATACCCAAAAGACAATAATACAAAAACAATACAAGATAAAAGCATGAAAACATTGAAAAGACTAAAATACACGTTTAAGATAAATATAAAATTAGTAAAATAGAATAAAATAAAAGGGATAAAATAAAGTAAAATAAGATCGGGAAAGGCTCTCCTATAAAAGTATGTTTTAAGAAGGGACTTAAAAGAGTTCACTGACTCAGCTGACCTGATTTCCTCGGGCAGGCTGTTCCAGAGCCTCGGGGCCCTGACAGCAAACGCTCTGTCCCCTTTAGTTTTCAGTCGAGACTCTGGAACAGACAACAGACCTCTGCCCGAGGATCTGAAGGTACGTATGGGACTAAAAGTTCAGAAATATAACAAGGCGAGAGGCCATGAAGAGCTTTAAAAGTGATCAATAGAATTTTAAAGTCAATTCTAAAACATACTGGGAGCCAGTGTAATGAAGCTAAAATAGGAGTAATGTGGTCATATTTCTTTGTTCTGGTTAAAAGCCTGGCAGCTGAGTTCTGGACAGTCTGGAGTCGATCAATAGATTTTTGGGTTAAATAGGTGAAAAGGCTGTTGCAATAATCCAGGCGTGATGAGATGAAGGCGTGTAAAATGGTCTCGGTGTCCTTAAAAGTTAACATAGATCGAATTTTTGCTACATTTCTAAGTTGATAAAAACATGATTGAACAAGCTTTGTGGTGTGCTGCTCGAAATTTAAATTACTATCAAACCAAACACCAAGGTTCTTTGCCACAGGCTTAATGTGATTTACTAGGGAACCAGCAGATGGCAGTATTTGTTTTGCCATCTGCTGAGACCCAATGACCAGGATTTCTTTTTTGTCTGAGTTCAGCTGGAGGAAATTATTTGACATCCATTTTTTAACTTCACAAAGGCAGTTGGTAAGTGAACTCAGCATTCCAGGGTCTGAGGATTTGACGGGCAAGTATATTTGTGTGTCAACAGCATAAATATGACAAGAAATGCCATGTTTATGGATAATATGTCCAAGGGGAAGCAGATACAAGGAAAGCAAAATGGGTCCTAAGACCGACCCCTGAGACACACCATATTTAACTGGACAGATCGAAGAGACAGTTGTTTACAGACACGCAAAACTTCCTATTTGACAGGTAGGATGAAAACCATTCTAGGGCAGTACCAGAGATCCCCACTCAGTGCCTCAGTCTGTCTAACATGATGTTGTGATCAATGGTGTCAAAAGCAGCGCTAAGGTCCAGGAGTAACAGGACTGAGCACATGCCTTCATCAGCAGACATTAAAATGTCATTGGTGACTTTAAGCAGGGCAGTCTCAGTGCTGTGGTACTTCCTAAAACCAGACTGAAACTTTTTGTTATTTTGTTATTTTCCAGTACAGTGAGCAGCTGTTTGGACACAATTCTTTCTAGAATCTTTGCAATAAAAGGCAGTTTTGAAATTGGTCTAAAATTATGTGGGAGGGAGGGATCTAAACCAGGTTTCTTTAAAAGTGGGTTCACGCAGGCCATTTTAAAATAGTCAGGGACACAACCAGTAGATAGGAAGCTGTCGAAAACAGAGATCAAATGGGGCCCAACAGAATCTATTACTTTCAGTAAAAACTTTGTAGGTATTACATCAAGTGGGCTGGAGGACACTCTCATTTGTGATACTGTTTTTAAAAGCTCAGACAAGTCGATGGGATAAAACTGGTTAAAACTCTCTTGTTGCTGGTGAGGAACCTCTGAGTAAGAGGCCGCGGGGTTAATAGAGGCTCTGATTGACACCACCTTATTGGTAAAATAAGATAAAAACAATTCACAGTCATGATTACTTCCAGCTGAGGCACAAGAAGAGGTTGGGTTTACCAGCTGATCCACAGTCTTAAACAGAAACCTGGGATTGTGTTTATGTGTAGTAATGAGTTCAGAAAAATAGTATAGGCCTAACCTTTAGAGGAGCAGTAATATTTAGTGACGACAAGCAGAAATGATTGAAGTGATCGACCAGATTGTTGTTGTTGGAATCAGACAGGTGTTGGCTTTGGCTCTGAAAGAATGCGCAAAACTTTGATGACTCTAGAGTCTTAATGACTCTACTTACCCTATGAAAAGCAGCAGCAGCAGCCGTCAGCAGCCCAACCTAGCTTCTCAGTCATCGGGGGAAACAAATTACATCACAAAATCATCAATCACATCTTATTGGTTGGTAGATCTGTTGCTATTGGTCACCTAGGTCTTTAGAAATACTGGCTTGGGTAAGCCCCTCCCCAATAATAAAGTAGAATTAATAACCCTGTATTAAATAAATACTGCACTTGCTGAAGACTATTCATGTTACACGTAGTATTCATGCTATTACACTAATCAAGCATGAAATTTACGAGGCACATGTTGATTAAAAGTTCTTTTATTTGTTAAAAAGGCAAATTTGAACAAAACATTTAAAAAACATATCAAATGCTGGGCTGTGGGTGTTCCGATTTGTGGTGTGGAGAAGGTAGGTGGACCCAAATGCAGGATGTAGAGCGGAGCAGGTACAGTAAAAAAGGTTTATTTAAAAAAACAAAAGCGAGCACACTTACAGACTGAGTGGCTGAGTCCAGAAAACGCAAAGGCATTAAATCTAGGTAAAAACACAGGTTATCAAAACTCCAAGAGACCGGATCGGAACATGAGCTGGGAATAAACAGGACAAAACACCAAACGAGAGCGGGAACCTGAAGCCACGACAGACAGCGCATAACACATACAGTGACCAGACAGGGAATGAACAGAAACACCAATAAAGCCATAGGGAAAATAAACCATGAAGAAACAGGATAATATAAATAACTAATCCAGAACATAAGCAGACAGATCACAACTATACAAATAAACCACAACTAACAGGGAAAATAGACCGAACTACGATTAAACAGAACACAGAGCAAACATGGACAAAACAATACAGAAGTACATGCACAGTACATACAGAATGCACAGACCTGTATATTGGGGAGACTAAACAACCACTACACAAACGCATGGCTCAACACAGAAGGGCCAACTCCTCAGGTCAAGACTCTGCAGTCTACTTACATCTGAAGGACAGAGGACACTCGTTTGAGGACCACCAGGTGCACATTTTAGACCGAGAAGATGTATGGTTTGAAAGAGGTGTCAAGGAAGCCATCTACACCCGGGTCGAGAAGCCGTCATTGAACAGAGGAGGGGGTCTACGCCACCACTTATCCCCCACTTACAATGCTGTCCTTTCATCACTTCCCAGGAAACTCAACAAACGTAACCTATTGGCCTCAGGTGAAGATGCCAACGATGGTCGTTCAGTCTTGGCCACTGTTAGTCCTAACGACTGTAACGACTGTCGTGACAGCAACCAGGAACACTAACGAACCAGCAGTATCGATGACCCTGGCAAACGACCCCACTGAGGTTAAATAGCTGAGTTTCCCTGCCAGTCAGTCAGAACTCCTTTGGATGAGGGACGAAATGTCTTTCAGTATCTTCAACCAAGTCCAGTTGCCCTTGACTTTAACCTTCGTTGGATAACTATGACCTGGATGACTGAGAATCTTCATAGACAATACAGAAGTACACAGACCAGGAAAAACACTAAACATGAACTAAAGCATAAGACTAAGAATTAAGGCAAAGAACTAAAACGTAAGACATAAACAACTAAGGACAAGGAACGAGAGAAACAGAGGCACATAAAAAAACACATGAAACATGACAAGAACAGATACACACAGGGAAAAAATACAACTCAAACATAACCCAAAACTAAACTTATAACAGCAGGACGAAGTGTGGTCACGTGGTGGTGGCCGTCAGAACATCATCCATTGTACAGACGCCTGTGATGCAGTGCTTTGTACTTTGGATTGGCCCCCAGCCTTATCTACAGCGTGAAAAAGAGGTCTGTGAGCTCCTGGCTGCTGAAACTTTGGGTTGCACTATCTCCCACGACACCCCCTCAAAGCTGCACTCTTCCTCATTTGACATCAGATCAATAGTGACGCCATTCAGAACGCCACTTCATCTGCTGCCAGTACACTCTGCTTCACACAAACCGAACAGACAATCAGTACTGCATGCTCACAAGGTATGTTTTCATTTCATTTTACTGAGTTGTAAAATTAAATGATGATGATGCTACAAGCAGACAATATACAACTTACGAATATAATCACAGAATGAAAGAGAAATAAACTATGTTTATAAGAGATAAAATATGAAATAAAAGAGGCTGAAAATGCTGTCCTGTCTCCCAGCACCTCTCTGGAAGCTCATAATGTAGCATCTGAAATTGTCAAAGCTATAATTGATGACCTGCAGTCTTATGACTTGGGAGATGTAGCTAGCAGTGGTGAGAAAAGATGCTCACCAAGACCTCATTTTAATATGGGGTTAATATTTCACAGGGTGAGAGACTTTCTTGTCTCACAGGCCGCACCATCAGAAGATACCGCCAATGGCGACCAAGCAGTTCGCAAACACAGCTTTTTCAAGTTTGCTAAAAAACTGTTTGACAAAATGATGACCTGAGCTGAAGACAAAGCACACAGACTTCTTTGTGAGTCGCTACCCAGATTCTATGTCCTGTCAGCCTAAACCCATGGAAGAGGATGACTTTGAAGAAGCTATTGATGGCATTTTACCAGGAACTGTTCCTTATTCTCCAAGGCCCAGACGTGCATCTAGTGATCCAACCAACAACTCGACATTGATCAGCATGAAAGAGCAGCAGTTTTCTCAACTAGATTTTGAGACCATCGAAAAAGATATTGACAGCTTGTTTAATAAATTCAACCTACCAGAGAAAGCTGCAGCACAATCCAACAAAACACTGGAAGACATCAAATCCAGTGGCATGATCAGGAAGTTTTCAAAGGACCTGACTGATAAAATATACAGTAATCTGATGGCTGGCCAGACATAATAAGATATAAGATCCCCACAGTCCCAAGGGTGAGAAGTGCCTCTGCCTCTGTCAGGACAAAGGCATATGCCATCACAGAGGACGCAGTGGAAAAGTTCTTGCAGCAGGTGCTGCTCTGGATGGAGATGGAGCCATCAAACAAAGAAAGTCACAGCGAGGAAGTGGCAGGTGCATTAACTGACATTAAAGACCTAATCACAACAGTGCTGACGTAGCTGAAGTATCTGCATCCGTCTTCATGGATATTGACAGTGTTGACAGTCAGCAATTGCTCAAATGCAATGTCGAGGTGACTTCAGGAGCTCCTGAAGAAGAAACCTCTAAACCCAGAGCAGTCGCTTACTCCTGTACTCCAGCACCTAATGATAGTCAGGTGTCACACTCAGAAGGTGGAGATATGTCCGCAGTCAAATGATTCCTCTTCTTTCACATCAGAGTTGATGACCAGCAAACTCATCACTGCCCTGCTCATGAGGCTTGTCACAAAGGCCTCTTTGAAAACTGTCGTGGAAATTATATTCCTGGTGATGGGCTGAGCAAATAATTGACTTACAACAAACCGTTGTCTTTAAATAATTTATTTAACAAAAGAGAATAAACAGAGAATTACTAAAACACAAATACAGCTGGTCCAGAGACCTGCCGCCTAGGGCGGCATCGGGCGTCTGGCCCCGAGCAAAGGGATGCATCATTATTAATGATTATGATTAAAGACCTTGACCAGAAGTTTGGCTCTCCAAAAAAGATACTGGAGGCTGCAATGGCATCAAACAATACATCTTTTGATGTTGTGAAGTGTCTGAAAATCCATATAAATGCCTTCCTCAATTCATTTTGTGGTACAGTAGCATTTCTGTTCTGTTCTGTTTCTGATGGCAGATGGCACCTTAGCCTCTGCCTCAGTGTGTGAATGGGGTAAATGTGATGTAGTGTAAAAGTGCTTTTAGTGGTCGTAAAGACTAGAAAGGCGCTCTACAAGTACAGATCATTTACCATTTACACTTGAGTCAAAATGTCCGCTGTGAGAAACGTTTAGGGCCACACGGCAGCTCAGTGTTTAACACTATGGCCTCACATCTAAGATCAGGGTTGGATTTACAGCCTTGATCTTTGCTGTATGAGTTTCTATACTCCCCGTGGGTTTTCTCTGGTTGCTCCAGTTTCCTCCCCTATTTCAAATTTGAAAAATCATTATTTCAACAATTCCAAAAAAAATAAAATCTAAAATAATGTTTGATTTTGGTCATGTTTTCCTCTGCTCTCAGATTGGTTGAGATAACCAATCAGATCTGACAGTATTTTTTGCATTGAGTGCATGTGTCATTTTCAGCTCAATACTACAAAATGAGCTTCACAATAGAACAGTTGTTCTCAAACGTTATCATGTCAAGGACCCCTAAACTGCCACAAGTTAAACCACGAACCCCTATTTGATAACGTCCCTCATCTGAAAGGATTTTCACTTGTAGATGTATTAATATAGAAAGTGTATGAATCCCAAATAGTCAAACTTTCTGTCATTGTGTTTTTTCTTAAGGAATTTTAGTTAAAATAAATTATATAATTTTATCCCTATTCCCCACTTTGAGAACCACTGCAATTATGGAAAAAAACCCTAAAAGATGTAAAGTGAACACTGAACTCAGCAGGTCTCTTCCATCTTTAAATAAAAGCAAAGTATTCTGATTCTAGCTAAATATGCATTAACATTAAAAACACTTCAGAGAGTATAACAGAAAGACTGGAGTCATTTGCAGACTTAAAATGGAAAACAAAAATTCTTCACATTCTTCTATCATATAACAATGCACGGTGAGTCATTGCAGAATAATAACAGATTAAGTGTATCATTTAACACAGATTTTCGAGTCTTCATCATTAGACACCACACATGCTCAGACCGTCTCCAGGGGAGCTCTTCCAGGGAGCTCTTCCAGGGAGCCCTCAAAACTGTCTCCTCTTCCTCCAGAATAAATTGGCTTAAGAATCCCATTCTGATCAATCAGGAGCCCAGTGCTTGTAGAGGAATTCCTGTTGTTCCTCCGTTGTAATGTGTAGGAGGAGACGGGGTGGGGCCATGTGTGTTGTGTGGTACTCAAAGCATCCTTCAGTGCAGAGCTGACGATGGATCATACAGCTTCGTTTGTTGTCAGGCAATATTTTGCAATATTTCTAACACACACACACACACACACACACACACACACACACACACACACACACACACACACACACACACTGCAATGCCAAAGATTGTCCATATTTAACATAGAAGTGAATATAATTAACTGCTGTCTGATTCAATAGATATAACCTATAAAAAGTAAAAGTAAAAAAAGAACGTAGATTACGTCATTGTGACAAATAGCTAATACAAAAAATACAAGCAAGAAAATAAATGCAAACAAAATAGGGGTACAAACACAATGATGATGAAACTGATGAAGGCATACTTTTGAGAAAAGAAGGCATATTCCTGAGCAACTGGGTGAGGAGGACTCCTTTTCCAAGAGAGATGTGACCTCATTTACACAAAACAAGGCGAGCTTTTCCTTTTCAGTATTATTCTTGAGCAGTGTTATACATCACAAATCACATCTTAAGTCTTCCCTCAATTTGTTACCGTGATTACATGATAAAGTCTCCTTCTGCTCTTTCGATGAAACATTTTTCACAGTGATGACTGGAACTAAAGACAGCACAATTTACAGCCTTTTACCAAGACACTGGCCTTACCGTTACAGCTGGTGGGGGAAATCTTTTAAATCTTTTTTTGTATTGTGTATTTTTGAGTTACACGTTTTAAAAGAAGACAACACATTATTAATAAATACTTGAAAAAGAACGTATCATACAATTATGTCACTGTACACAGTTAAAAAAAACAGGACAGTTAGATAATACAGTAAAAAGTTTAGTGGAGTAGGGAGAGATTGTGGAAGTTAGGAAATGGATATTGGATTACATAGGCAGATTTAGTATGAATGAAAGTAAAGGGTAAATAAAGCCTGGAGGTGGCAGTAATGCAACTCAATGGATGCCAGCTGCCGTAAAAACCCAAAGAAGAAGAAGAAGAAGAAGAAGAAGAATTAGGTCACAGGAAGTTAAACATTTCCTTTTCCGGGTGAAGCAGTGTTTACAATCCGGAGTTTCTAGAGAGAAAGCTTCATTGCATCGTATAAAACAGCCACCAAATGGCGTCTCAGATCCCCATCACCGTCAGGGCCCAGCCGGCAGTTGCCGGCTCTGCCGCTCTCCGGGGGAAGAAACGTCCCGGTAGTCCGGCGGTTTCTGGCGCTCCGCAGGTAACCGGGAGCACCAGCAGCAAGAAGAAGAAAGGACAGCTGACAGTGACACCGATAACACAGACACAGGTAATCGAATTATATATCTATATAATTAAATATCTGTCCATTAGTATGTAAAGTTACACTTTTTATTGTATGTTGTATTTGCTGTTCAACAGTGATGTTATTGATTACACTGTCCATGTAATGTTGTGTAATTGCTGCTCATTATCAACGTTAGTCAGAGGTTAGAGTAACGTTGCAAGGCAACGCGAGAAATGCAGTGCAAGAAAAGTAGTTTTGCAAATTTTATGTTCATTATTTAACAATCTGCTGATTATTTCCTATGATCAATCAAAAATGTCATGACCTGGGGAAAAATGCCCATTTTTAGTTTCTCAGATCCCAAAGTGGCATGCTCATATTCCTTGTTTTATCCAACCGGGCAGTCCAAATCTAACAGGCATTCAGGAGCAAATCCTCACATTTGAGAAGCTGGAACAAGAGTGTGTTTTTCATTGTTGCTTGAAAACTTACTAAAACAACCGATTGGTTATCAAAATAGTCTTTCCTGTGCTCTTCTTCTTCTGCCCCCTACAATTATCTTGTATTGATTGCACTTTTTGTTAACTCTAACTTCTTTCCCTAGGTATTTACCCCATTGATGCGACATGTGCCATTAGTGCTTACTCGTATTTATTGCTGCTTTTATCAATATGTATTGTCAGTTGTAGATCTCGTGCTGTATTTGATGCTCTGATGATTGTATGTTGTTCCTCAAATGTAAGTCGCTTTGGATAAAAGCGTCTGACAAATGAGTAAATGTAAAAAGTAGTTACAGATGAATTTTCTATTGATCAATTAACTAATTGTTTCAGGTAAGCCAAAAAGCACTGCTAAATCACAGTGAAAAAAATCTGCAGTATGTACAAACATGTTTTGTAGTTAAGTATGCACTTTTAAAGCCAAAAGGACAAAATATTAACATCCTGCTGGTGGACATGAGGCCATGTTTGACAGCAAGCATAAAGATCAGAGACCCACTGACATCAATGTATCACTGTTCTTCTACACAAGCTCAGGTGTGACGATAATGACTTCTCAGAGCTTTACTCATGAATAAATATCTTTTCCCCCTTGATTTAAAAGTTTCATGTGTGCAATAAAAGCTACATAGACAGAGTCATTGAATTGTATCTAAAATTGCTACAATGTGTTTAGCCACCTGCAGACATTGTTTACATTCGAAACATGTATAACAAGTGGCTTAAAATCAAATGTGATCACTGTTTGATGAGGTGTTGTCTTTCATGTGTCATTAGATACCAGCAGTGGAGTCGGTGGCTGAGGTGAAGGCGGTGGGAACAGTAGACAGCGGTCCAACTGCCATCACAGAGTCCACAACAAAACCTCCACCATTCAAAGACCCCACATTTATGGTAAGTGTCTGTGACCATGTGGATTTTAAGTTTATATGCTTCTGTTACCTTTTATTTAACCATCCTGCCATTTTTTCCTCTCTTAATCTCGCCAGCACTCCGGGATCGGTGGAGCAGCCGCAGGTAAAAAGAACAGGACCTGGAAGAATCTCAAACAGATTCTGGTTTTGGAGCGGACGTTACCCTGGAAGCTCAATGATCCGAACTGTGAGTTTTTGTATCTTATTATTATGTTCTTTACAGTATACTGCATATCAAAGTGCTATAATATTACATAAGACTGCAGTGACAAGTAACCCTCACTTGTACAAGAAATGCCCTTAGTCGTAGTTTTAATCAGTAGTAGGGCTGCAGCTAACGATGATTTACTATTCGAAGCGTCTGTAGATTATTTCAACGATTCATCACTGCGTCATTTAAGAAGTACTTTTGCTTGACAGTGGCGGCTGTGCACGTTTATAGGCCATAGATATTTATTGGTCCTTTCGGAAATTCAGAGTGTGTCATACAGCAAACATCAGACCAACAACATCAACAGACTAACAACCAGACAGCTGCTTTACAAACATCGCTGTGCTGTTCAGACTACACAACTTGCTGTCTTGCGACGTGAGTCTGAAGTCGTTGTGGCGTTCACACTACGTGACTGATCGGTGACAGGGGGTTACACACTACATGAGCTGACAGCGGCTCTATCACCCTATGCTGGTCTCCAAACCACGTTTTGTCAAGAAAACACGTGAAATGGGAAATGACCGATCCTGCACACGAAACAGCTGTTGTTTGTTATTATAAAGATAGCAATTATTAAGACTGTTACAACCCAGCTCGTTAGGGTAGGGCAGTAACAAGGTATTTGGGTTAAATTAAGGTGGTAAGGACAACTGAAATCAGGTTGAGTCGAAGTTTAATTAAATGAGTTGTCTCCAAAAAAACATAACAAAAGGAGGCTATGTAGGTACTGACAAAAAAAACACTTAACAAAAGGAGGTCAGTACCTACATGCTGTACAGGAATGTAGTGTAACCAAACAAACAATTTTCCCCCTTAAAGGGTGCCACTCACAATCTAGTTTACAAAGGTTTTTACTGACAAGAGTCACTTAAGCCGGCAACCAACAAACAGATCAGATTTAAACACTCAAGACATTCACAGGGGTACACAACCAACAACAAGGCGAACTGATCACTGGCTCACAGTCGCCTCGAACTGCAGGAACACAAACTATTTGTAGGCCAGCTGGTGTTGATTGGTGAGTTCTGGTTGGCAGGTTCGGTAGGATCCTCGGCCACACCAATCAGACGCCAGCAAACAGCAACCAGGAAGTGGGTGGTTCCAGGTCCAGGGGAACCAATCCTCGACAGGTGCTTGCCGTGGGGATTTGCATACAGCTCAGAGAAATCCAAAACACAACTACTCTAAGGCAGCCAGCGGCGGCCGTAACAAGACAAAGAATCTGGGTGAAAGGAAGGATTAGCACACGCAGGTAGCAGGAATTGTCTGAGCTACAGAGAGAGCTGCAGGGGAGTTAAAAGGTGCAGCTCCCCGACACCCAGTTAACTCATGACTGTGAGGTTACAACTCATGGCCCAACAACAACACACGTGTGTACATTTTCAGCTGAGGTCTGCAGCTTACTTTGGCTAGCCTTCAACTCAGCAATCACGGTTTTATGGTGCACGGACTGTGACATAACAGAGTTGTTGTTGTTGTTGTTTTCTTTAGCTTGAAATAATCCCATACTTTGGACACTTTCTTCTTTGTCCCTCGCTATTTTCTCTCTCTTCCTCCACTTCGCAAACAGCGCCATCATAGTCACGTCGTGTTAAGAGTGTAAGCGTGATGTGCAACAGTAATAAATGTCCGTGCGAAACTGTGTGCCATATAGTTATATGGATTAAATGAAGCCTCGATGCAAAGAATTTGCTTCGATGCATTTTAGTAATCGATTTAATCGATGAATCGTTCAGCTCTAATCAGTAGTTCAATTTATGACCTATCTGTGTTCATAGACTACAACATTGATGCCCCTCCCTCGTTGAAGCCAACCAAGAAATACTCTGACATCTCTGGACTCCCTGTGAGTAATCAAGATGCTAAAATCCTCATTGTTAAATGAAACAAAATTATGTCTTGTATAAAGCACATGCTGAATACTCTTGTCTATCCTCAGGCAAACTACACAGACCCCCAGACAAAGCTACGCTTCACATCCTCTGAGGAGTTCTCCTACATCCGCTTGCTCCCCACTGATGTTGTCACTGGCTACCTGGCCCTTCGAAAGGCAACTTGCATCGTACCCTGACAGCTCAGCAAGGTTTGAAACCTGAAACAGGTTCAACTCTGAACTGAACTTGTGTCAGTGTAGGAAGCTGTTGGGCCAGCCAGGCGACTCTGAGAGAGGGAGAGAGGCTGCTCACAGAGATGCACCACAACTGCTGGATCTCACAGGCTGACCACTGCTAAACATTTGCACTCCTGTTCTTAAGAAGGCAATCTCAGTCGCAATTTTTACCGTGTGACAAATTAAATACAACAAATGTGAAATTTCTCTTTTTCCATTTAGAAAACAAAAACATTGAGTGATTGCTTCTATTTGTGAGATGTTTCTAGTGAACAGTGTTGTCACTAGCTGGATGTTATGTCAGTCTTATCAGAACATGTCCATGGACAAAACATCAGAAAGTGTTTACAAAGGTCATTCAACGGTCAGCAATGAGATATTATTTTGCTTTTTTGTTAAAATACAATTCCAAGTATCCTTGATGATACTTACCTATTACCAGCTCCTGCTAAATCTTTGGGGGACATACAGTTGTTTCTCAAGTACTGAACAAAGCATCACTTGCCAGGATGCTGTACGCCCCCTTGTGGTAGAACATCTGTCTAGCCCATTTAAGCTATCTTGAATTTATTTAGTGTTCATCTGTGCTTGATTGTATGCTGTTTGTATAAAAATAAATGTTCATCATTGATTAAAATGACAAAATTGCTGGCTGAATGTTGCTTATAGGACAACCTTTATTCACACTTTTGACAATGAGTGCCTTAAACAGAAACATCCGCACCTGCTCTACTGTACTGCTGTTTCTTGAATTTTATATGCAGTAGCCTTCATGTATGTAAGCTATGAAAATGTTGCTTTGCCAAGAGTCACAAAGCAGGCCTAATTTCATAGGTCATATGTAGAATTGGTTCCACATGGTTCTAATTCCACAGCTGCATTTGATGTATGAAATCCTTTCTGATTGGCAGTGAGGATGTCTCATTAATCACACATGGCAGGCATCCAGGATCATTTCCATGGTATATTTTCCCACAAAGTTGATGAATGAGTACCAGTGAATTTCTCATGTTAATGATCCCTAATATGCAAAAACTAAGAATAAAGGCACCAGCACAGTCAATGAGGATCAAGAGCTTGACAATGACAAAAGCCCTGTGTAAAAATCAGACCTGCAACCTGTTCAAGTCCACCACTTGAACCACTGAGCTATGAGTCCTTAACTGTTGAGACGGGGAGACGCACTTGCTAATCTTAATAATTATTCAGCTTTTGCAAATATTTCTTGATACTTTGTTTACATGGGCCCTGTATATAGACATTGAACAGTTGCCTTTGTTTGCAATATGTCAGCTGTATGTTAATAAATAATAAGATAATATGTTACAATTTAAGGGTAAGTCTGCTAATATTTTAGATTTGTCTTATTGCCAACACATCTCATGTAGACTAAAACAGAAACCAACAGAAACAATTAATTTAAGGGCCTCTTATTCTCATCATACATGCTTCCCCTCGGCTCTATCTTTAAGAAATTCTGTGCCACTGTTATGTGGATGACACACAATTTTACCTACCATTTACACCTGATAGCACCTGCTCAATCAATCTTCCTATTTTGCTTTATTTTGATTCAGGTTTTATAATGTAAGATGTTTTAGGTTTCCATTTTTAGTCTTGCTTTCCATGCATTATTGTATAACATTATGTTTTATTCCTTTTATCATGTATACGTGTATGGAGGCAGATTCTAACCCATCTGCCTCATCTGGAAAGCACTTTGGCTGAACTCCTGTTGTCTTTAAATGTGATAAATAAATAAACTGACCTGATCCTCCTAACAAGTACTGCCTGTGTGGCCAAACCTTATATAGTGTACAGTATATTCTGTGCCTTAAGATCCAATTTTTGCCCTAAAGCTATTAAAAACACATAAATGAGAAACACTGTTTCAGAAATATAAACATATTATTTCTGCAAATGACCAGTCTTGCCTGAGTGTAACTTCTCCAAGCTCTGGACTTTCGTGAAGCTGATGAAGGCAGTATAGTATATCTATGAGAGTCAGACCAGCATTTCCATTCCTGCTGTGGCATCAAAACCTCAACATAGTGATTAATGAACAGTGCCAGGGCTTTCTGCTACCTAAGCACACAATTCACTAGAGTATGTCTGTGCGTTTATGTTTTGGGGTATCTTTGCAGTGTGTCCACCCTAGAAAGTATAGAGTGGTAGCATCAGTTTGTCTGTATGTGTTTAGGTCTATGTTAGGATTTAAGGAATGAATGTCACTATTAAAATTTCTCAAAAGTGTAGTGTACATGCTTTGCATGAGTGTCTATGTATAAATATTTATCGCAAATGTCTGCTTAACTGAGTCTGCCTACTCCAAAATAAATGAAAATACAGAGTAACATGCAGTATATGAGCTGTTTTTCACTTATCAAGAAGCCAACAAATTCTGCAGGTACATTACATCTGCCATTCCACTTCGTCACCACCTGGGTGTGCCAGAGCGTTGCTCTGTCTGCCATCCAACCTTGCTGAGAGTTCTTTGGCATCTCAGTCCCACAGTGAGTCAGTCAGGTTAACCAGTGATAACAGATTTATCACTGGTACTGATGCAGGAGAATCCTGCCATCAGCAGTGAAAGACTGTCATAAACCAACTAAACAGGCTAAATAAAAATGTGATGAATATAATTTACATCATTAATATTATAGATACTACTGTTATAGTTTAGCTGACAAACATGCATTCATAAAAGTGACATCAACATACACTATAAGAAAAACATGAGCACACTAATTTAAACAAGCTGAGGACAATTATTACACATTTTACCAAGGGCAAGGGTGTGGATTTAAGCAATTTAAGACTGAAGTTCAATCATATAATAAAAAACAATAAGAAATTGATTGAATTGTGCATAAAATGGCTCACCTTCCTTTGTTGGAGGATGTGTCACCTGCTGCATTTCGCCGGATGTTTGTTTCCAGAGAACGCACACACCAATTTAGCTGAAATCACAGTCACTCCTCTGTCAACTTTGTTTTCCAATGTATATTTTGCTGAACTTCTGCTGGCAAGTTTCCCCAGACACTGGGGTATATACTCTGTGAACTAATGTCATCTTGGTGCTCATTTAGGCTCCTCTCTGCCCTTGGGTTTTTGTCACTGTCACATTTTAGAGATGATGGAGATGGCATCTGTGCTGTATAATGACTACAGACCGTAATTATATAGTTTCGTTCACTTCCCAGGATGGGTGGTTTTTCCAGGACTGCTTTTCACCTTTGTCATTGGATGTATTAACTATATATATAGACAGAGACAGAAACATTCATCAATTGACAAATTGAACTTCTGCAGAGATATTTATTGGACAAATAAGCACATTTAATTTTGCGAGTCATTGCTAAATTACCAGATCAGATCCATGACCTCATTGTCCAACATGTCTCAGTGGGCCATCATATACTGGGAAAAGTCACAACTGTACGGACATAAGGACAAGTCTTTCGCAACAAGTTGGGGGGAAAAGCCATTGATAGAAGCCTATTACTTATTTGACACATCTTATTTCTTAAAATATATGAGAACAACTGAGAACTATCCTCAAATGTCAAGTCAGAGAAATGGAGCAGCTCTGGTAAGCTGATCGATAGACCAACTCCAGTGCCTGCTGAGCCAGCAGGGGAACTTTCATATTTATGTTTATGACCTATTGGAACAGCAGAAGTAGTGTAGTGAACTTCTTTACTCCCTGTTAACAAAGTCATACCAGTCTGAATTTGTTAGATGCTACTTCACCATGTTCATGATTTGGCTACAGAGGTTGAGGCACTTCTCTTAATGATGGTCTTCTGTTAAGGTCTGCAGTAGCTTCAACGTCACACTGAACACCTAGCCAAAGACAGTGATCATCTGTAGACACATGATCTAGTCTCCACAATCCACACATAACCTCTGTGTTAGAGATGGGAGGACTGCAGCTGAAATCTAACTCAAGTTCTGAACAACAGGACAGGACACATTGCCACTCCATGTTTTTGATCCACAGTGGCACTGTATGGTCTTACACACTGAACAAAATATATAAACGCAACCCATTTGCCCCATTCATCAGTACACAAAAGGCCTATTTCTCTCAAATATTGTTAAAAAAATCTGTCAAAATCTGTGTTAGTGAGCACTTCTCCTTTGTCGAGATAATCCATCCACCTCACAGGTGTGGCATATCAAGATGCTGATCAGACAGCATGGGTATTGCACAGGTGCGCCTAGGCTGGCCACAATAAAAGGCCACTCGAAAATGTGCAGTTCCATCACACAGCACAATGCCACAGATGTCGCAAGTTTTGAGGGAGCAATTGGCATGCTGACTGCAGGAATGTCCACCAGAGCTGTTGCCCGTGAATTGAATGTTCATTTCTCTACCATAAGCCGTCTCCAAAGGCGTTTCAGAGAATTTGGTAGTACATCCAACTGGCCCCACGACCGAAGACCACGTGTAACCACACCAGCCCAGGACCTCCACATCCAGCATCTTCACCTCCAAGATCGTCTGAGACCAGCCACCCGGACAGCTGCTGCAACAATCGGTTTGCATAACCAGGAACCAAGAATTTCTGCACAAACTGTCAGGAACTGTCTCAGGGAAGCTCATCTGCATGCTCATCGTCCTCATCGGGGTCTCGACCTGACTGCAACTTCGCGCAGCCATTGAAGAAGAGTTGACCAACATTTCACAGGCCACAATCAACAACCAGATCAGCTCTACGCGAAGGAGATGTGTTGCACTGCGTGAGGCAAATAGTGGTCACACCAGATACTGACTGGTTTCCGGACCCCCCAATACAGTGAAACTGCGCATTTTTGAGTGGCCTTGTAGATGTTTTATTATTAATATAGCTTATTTTTGGTTATGCATCTATTACCTTGAAAGAAATAGTTTCTATCTTCCATTGAACGAATAGTTTGCTTTTTTGAAAATTTCTTGTTGTCACCATTAAATTGCCAGACAACCAGCAGAGGCTCCAGGCCAAGAAATAATCTGGTACACAAGCACCCATAAAAAACACATTCAAAACACACTTTAGTTTTTGTACCCATTAAACAACGTGTTAATTAATGAGTTGTAAAGGTGCTGGTAGCTAGATTTTCTTTCTGTCAGACAGAGCCAGGCTAGCTGTTTCACCTGTTTACCCATTCTTTATGCGAAGCTAAACTAACTGGCTGCTGGTTGTAGCTTCATATTTAATGTAGAGAGGGATAGGGAGAGTGGCATGAAAGCAAATTAGTATTTCTTCAAAGATTTTGCCTTGCTCATTCTGTATTATGTAGCCATATATCAGTGATGCTTAGGCATCTATTTCTCCTGAAACTCCTCTCCCTTTTCCTGTTCAAAATCATCACAATGTCTTGGTGGCCATGTGACTGCCTTTAATCGCTGCTTCCAGCTATATTTGTTCTTGTACTTTTGCCTTCTTGGGAAGCCTTTGCCCTTCACCACCTTCATGGTCCTACTTTGTCAGTGCTTGTGCAATTTGTCCCTCTCTTAACAAGACAAATCCCTGTGAAAACCAATGTTTAACCACAGTTGATCATGCCATGGCTACCCACACAGTGACACAGTTTCATGGTTTATTTAGATGAGAAAGAAAACGCAGCTTGCTGCCTTAAGGAGGTCCATATTAGTTTTTTTTTCTCCGTCTGAATGCAGCCTAAAGAGAATGTGATGAGTTACCAGTTGTCATTGGGCTGTAGAGGTCAAACAGCAAAGTGTCATCAGATAGCTAATCAACTCATTCAGATACCATTACACTGGGCTAAATCCCTGTTAATCCCACTGAAGATTCCATCAGTGTTCCCTCACAGGTCAACTCGTTCCTCTGTGAGTGTGTGTGCGCTCACATGTAGACATAAGGGACAGAGAGAAAGGTAATTCTTCATGTTGATAGACAATGATTGTCCTTTAATGGTTCAACGTCTCCTCTCCGTCCTTCTCCTTCTCTCCGTTTTCCTGTTCTGTCCACTCCTATCTCCCCTCCTCACCTTTTCCTGGCTTCTCTCTCCTCACATGTTCCTTCTTCAGTCTGTGTTGGCTGGAGGATTAGCACTCTGCTTTGGTCTTTGATTGATAAGACTTCTGTCAGTCCATCTGTCTCTCTTCTTGTATGTTTGTGTCACCCCCCTGCCTTCTCCTTTTGCCAAGCAATCGCATGCATGCTCTGTTTCTGTAGAGAGCAGAAGTGGAGGCACTGGTTTAGGCCTGTTTGTATGTGTAAAAGTCGCATGCTGTGACTGTTGCTTGTAGACAATAACAGACACTGGCTATTATATTATCTGTTGACTTCCAGCTAAGCCAGTTTGAGGTCAAGAAGTGGGGTTTCTGGCACATTTATTTCTGAAACCACATGTAGCTAATACTCCCAGTTAACAACACAACATAAAATTACTGCAAATTAGACTGCATCTACATTTAAAAAGAAAAAATGTAAATGCATCAACTCCTATTGGGACATACACTGAGCTCCTATTTTCAATACCTTATGACCTCTATGAAAGACTTGTGCCAGGTGAGTATAGGTGGAAAGTGAGGCAGAATCCAGAACGTCCCAGGATGGTGTCACTTTTCCCTCCACCTTACTCTCCATCCCTTAACCTCAAAGAGGCAGTCTTTTCCTCTTGGTGGTGGAATGTCTATGATCATCAGGCTCATCATTAGGTCCCTCTTGGATGCAATGCATGCTCAGTGTCTGTCAATTGGTGGGAGACAAATGTTAAGTGGTCTGGTACAAGAGTTGATCCTGAGATATGTTATGTTACATTAGGGCAGTTTGGATTTTAGATTAACGATTGTGCTGAGCTTCATTTTAGTAAAGGGAACTGTGCAAACAGAAAAAACTCAATAACTCAATAAAGTTAAATTTGTTACCTGTTGTTAAAAATAAAATAAATAAATTACTGTAAATGGCCAGTTCAAATGCTGTAGCAAGCAGTTTTACTGATTGGTTAGAAAAACCACAAATTAATCAGCTGCATCTTTCAGAAAAGCTGGCAGGTTTATGAATGGAGTATGGCCTGTAATGCTCTCCCTATAAGAGAGAATGGAACATACAGTATTTGGCCTACATTCATTTTATTACATATTTGGACAAGCCATTTTTTCTTTACTAAGGCAGCACCGTGTTTGATACTGGATTTAAGGCTTATACTGATATTGATATTTGAGATTTTAAACAATTCAGCAAGGATTAGGGCTGAACAATTAATTAATATCTTATTGAAATCGTAATATGGCCTACTGCAATTTTCAAATCGCAGGAGGTGCAATATTTATTCAAGGCAAAATGGGTGACAAAATACCATTTTAAATTAAATACTGTCATGCTGCAGAGACTTCCTGCCCTATACACATAGCCTCATCAAATTCTATAGACTCATGAAATCTCTCTCTCTCTCTCTCTCTCTCTCTCTCTTACTTGTCCTCCCTTCTGTCTCTGTTGCTCAGATTAGCTCTATCCATTGCACATTGCAGACCTACATTCAGGTGAATGAAGTGTCAATGGGCAGAGACAGAGAGAGGTAATAGGCGGGATGTGACCCTGCAACCCTCTCCACAACAGATAGAACCAATCTCACTGATCCAAGACAGACAATCTATTCACGCCTATATACCTACCATGGTGTGTTTGCGTGTGTAATGATAGCGCCCATCCATTCACACTGCTGCTGGTGATTGTTGGCAACTCAGTGCCTTACTCTGCTTAAGGGTGTGTGTGTGTGCAAATGTGTATCTTTGAACCTGTGTCTCAGAGCTGATATTTTATCACCAGCTCAGCTCCAAAAGCCAATTTACTGTGTGATGTGTGATTTTCAACCGTTGACTGGAAACATAATCTTTGAACTCGTCAATGTTCTGTTTCCCCTGGGAGTGTGTAATGCTGATTTTTATTTTACATAAATCCATACATCAATACATAAACGGGAGTATCGCTACTCACTTCTTAATATATATATTGCAAAAATAAAAGCATTTTTGGAAAATAGCAATAAAAAGCCCAGCCTTGCTGCGAAATCTTCTACCCTGTAGCTGTAGAGAATGTTTATATTGATACTGCTGCTTTATGAGCTAGTGTCGCCAATAACTACTCCCTATTCTGAGACACACGCACGCACGCACGCACGCACGCACACACACACACATTTACTACATGTCTCCTAGCCATTGGATACACCACAGAGAGAAAGAGGTAATTGCATTGACTTTATAAGTAAAACAACAGTTACAAGCTTAGTGTGTGTGTGTGTGTGTTAAAACCTTTCATCCATCCATATCACTGTGCATAAGAGCTCCTTCTGCCTTATGCTTTGCTTGCCCTTGGAGAACAATACAGTACCTATTGGCTCCAGCAGATACAAGCCGGTCTTCCTTTCACTATCATTTACCTTTCAAGCATGTGTGTTTATGTACATACTTTGTGTTTGTGCTTGTGTATGTATATACGTTTCCTTGTGCAAGAGAACGAGTGAGACACAAAGAGTATGTAAATGGAGAGAAAGAACGACCCTAAGCACACGTACACACGCACACACACACACACACACACTCATATGCACAGTTAGTGTTTTGGGAGAGTGTGATGGTAAATGAAGCGTGAAATGAAGAGTCAGGGATGTTAGAACATTCCTTCCCCAGGGAACCTCCACAGCGGACTGACAGGCAGTCAAGATAGATCAGGACGGCCAAAACCAAACGTTCAATCTGCATCTGGGTGTCTCGGTCAACAATTTATTGTTTCATCCTGTGCAGTGTATCATAGTGGACGACAACAGACACTGCATCAGGGACACCTCATGACATCCAGATAAAAGAGACGAGTGTTTCAAATTTTCTTTGCCTTATCTCACCAAGTCCGACAAATTCCACGTGTTTCATGACGTTCAACAACTTTCAACATGCAATATAAATTTTTTGTTTGTTTGGCACGGATTTGTGTTATTTTACCCTAACTGTATCCATCCCGCGACATCATTTTCAGTTGACATAGAATTTGCAGTAGCGGTAACTTCATAATTTTTCATAGAAGAAATGTTTCGAAAAATTGTAAGTCATTTTACAACAACCTGTACAGCTGTCTTGAACTAATCCATACTTATTACTACTTGCAGCAATATTTTTTTGGACACAGGATGATGACGTTGCCATTCTTAATTTTTCTACAAAGCTCTAAGTGGCTCAATTCTTTTGCCAACCGGGGAAACAGCCAATGAACACCACTTATTTGATTAGCAATTCAGAGGTGTGAAACCAAGCTATAGATCATTACCCATCTCCTGCATGTGCTTGGGTCATGATGGCAACAGGCTGAACAGTTTTTGTCAGATTTGATCTTCTAGCGTGTAAACCTGAAACTGAAACAATAAAAAAAATAAATCAAGTGTTATTTTTTACTCCAGTGCATTGACCTGCCTTACTTTTTCTTGTTTTCGAGATGAAGACACAAATTTTCTATAAAATCATTGAGACAAGTGGTGTTCAAGTAGAAAAGAGGTCTTTTTAATTGAAATGATTTGAGAAGATTTTTTTGTAGTGGGCATTTTAACAGTCTTGAATGCAGCAAGTAAACTGGCCCAGATGACCTTCTCCCAACTCCAGTATAGTAAAAATGGATAGTATAATCTGTTTACAATACCACTTTGCTAGGCTAAGGTAATCTGCTACCTTCAACACCCTGCAAGTGGCTGTTGAGATGATGTATCTCTCCTATTTATAAGGGAGTAACATTCACTAATACAGACCTTAGCCATATGAGCGATATACTCCAACATTAAAAGCAAGTGGTATTCCCCTTTAATGGCCATTGTTAACATTATTATCCCAGACTTGACTGCCGTAGCAGGTCATCTAATTCTACTGGAGACCTCTTCCGCCTTTCTTTCCTCCACCAGAGTCCATTACAATCGGGTCTTATCTCCTCTAATATGCTCTGCTGTTAATGAACAATCAGTCCCGTTAATGTCCTGCTAATTAATGGCCCATCAGCCTCTTCAGAGTGGTAATTAAGTGCCAGTTGAGGCATCTAATTGGCATGGTTTCTGATTGGATCGAGTCACGCTCGACCCTTTGAGACACAGGAAGTGAATTATAGCGTTGCCATCGTTGTGAAGAGGACTTTTACAAAGACTGCTGACTCGCTTGTTTAAGAAATAGAACCATTTTGTTAACCTGAGTAGAAGTGAACTGAATGACAGTCTCACTTGACTGACTCTGTCAGAGGACAAACTGTCAAATCTAAATTAAAGACCAATCAATGACAGAAGCCTGTTTTGTTCTACACTTCCTAGATAAGTAATTGAGAGCTGTCACAAAGGCATTATGCAGTAAATATAATCACACTAGCCACTTTAGCTTATCATCAGCCAAGGAAGATTATTTAGACTCCATAGGACATAATCAAGAATCATAAGGAGACAAAACAATGCAATATCTGACATTTAATAACAGAACTGTATTGTTAAATTTTCATTGATTGTTTTTTTGGCCACTTGGGGGCAGCACAGCAAACTCTAAACACAACATTGATATTAGATCACATTATGAAGTTGTTATGGTGAACAAACTGTCGCTTATTCACACATCCAGCTGACATGGAGCAACATAGCTCCATTAGCATTCAACTGCTAAATCCACTGTGTCCACTAGCTAGTTGTTAACTTGATCTGTCTGCTGGTTGGTGTTGAGCCAGTGTACAGAGGGTTTTCACTGAAAACATCTGCTTTTGATGAGTCTAATGTGATTATGGGTGTGACCCCTTTACATTACATGTAGTAATTGTATCCATTGTTAATAAATAAATATTCATTATAGCAGCTTTAAGAAAAGTAAAAACAAAAATTATTAAATGTCAAAATTTTAAATGGTATCCCTTAATGACAGACAGGACAGAGACAGCTTGTGGCCACAAACAAACAAGGCTACCAAACGAGCTTCATGCATGGCTGATGGTGAGCTCCTTCTTTAATTATACTGAGAAAAAAGCAATAAAAAGACACAAGTTTGGTTCCAAACGAGCTAGAATTATGAGATAGATTCACATATGGCTGAATGCTGGCTGCGAGCTGCTCTGTTAATTAGTTTTAGTGTTAAAAAGAACAGAAATAGCTAAAGGTTTAGGGCAAAGTTTAAGGCAAAGAACAGACTCAATACAATATAAGCTAACAGTGTGAGGTGGCAGTTTTCACTCACATATGGCTGACTGGTTGCTTCAAGCTGTTGGATAATGAGTGAGAGAAAGGTAAAGAGAAAAGAGGGAAGGGGGATGGTGAGGAAAAGGAGGTTGAGAGTGAAGGGGAAGGAGAGGGAGGGGGGAGAAAGAAAGAGATGGGAAGAAGAAAGGGGGAGGTAAAGTGTTTTTATAATGAGGGGACAGAACAGACAAACACCTGAGCAGAGAGAACGAGAGAGATGGTTGGAGGCAAGTAAAGACTCCATTTGGCACACACACACACACACACACACTCACACACACACACAGACTGATGCACAGAGTATACTGGTTGCTCGCAGCAGCTTGAGATAATAAGAAACACAATAAGGTGGTTTTTATAATGAGAAACAACAGCTGAACCACCGATGGCAGAGAGGAGAGTGAAGAGGGTTGCAGGCAATGGACAGCTCCACTTACTGTACAAAACAAGGTTCTGCACGGAAATAGAAAGTTATATGACACCTACACTTACTGAGAAAAAAGTATGGAGCCTGTAATGTTTAGCATGTCCTGGCCCTGTGATGGGTATCATGACTGAGAATTTACTGATGCATGGTTTTAATAAACTATTGTGCCAGGTAGCAACGCTCACAAGATGTGGAATTATTGTGGAATCTCCTGTCTGGTGTAACCAGTTATGAACAAGGCATATTTAGAGTCTCACGGTGTAGCAACCTGCAAGAAGTTTAAATTCTACTATTTAAAAAAAGAGAGAAAAAAAGCAGATGTGGGAGATTTTATAGGCTGATTTTATTCAGGACTTCAAGTACATACTGGGCTGTTTTCCTACTCCTTTTATTCCTGGTTATGTTTATGGCTTTAAAACAGCATTCAGACGATAGTAGAGGGAGGAAAAAATTTTTTGGAAAATATAATTAAAAACAGTCAACTGAATATTTAATTCTGAAAATCTAAATTGATTTAACATTTTGGTGACTTTTTTTTTTTGTGAAGGTGTAGGAGCGTTAGGGAGGACTCGTGTACTCAGTATTTCTAAAACCACAGCTCCAGCCTGGCTCAGGACATCAAAACCTGCTTTAAAACCATAAGCCCATTCCTTGGAGTTCATTAATGACAGATAATGACTTCGAACTTCATTGTGTGTAAGTCTACTCTAGGTATTCATCTATTTTTTAAAATATTTTGGTTATGTTAATTTTTATTTAATTTTAGTTTTTTGGGCATCATTTATTTATTTATATCATGTTGCCATATCACATTTAATAGTGATAGTTACAGACATGAAACATGAAGAAAAGGAGAAGGGTATGACATGCAACACTGGCTTTTTTTGTTTTCCAGGAAGGCATGTGTAGGTGTGCTGAAGATAAATGAGTGTTCAAAAGTCGAAAATGTTTAAATTTCTGTTATATTTATTAGGGCTGAACAAACAAAAATCTAATTGCGAATTTTCTGCCAAATATTGCGATTAAGATTAAATTTGCGATTTAAAAAAAAGTTTAATATTCACTACCAGTCCATTCTTGACAGAAGCCACGTCAAGCAGCACAGAGCAGGGCGAGTTCAGCTGCAACAAAACGTAGCAAAACTTTTTTTTTCAACGGAAATGGTGATGCCTCAAACACCCTGTTGTATGAAGTGCCCATAGGGACATTATTCAGAATTACCATGCATATACATGTACTTTTCCTCTCATATACACATATGAAACCAAACCCATTCACATACTATACTGAAATGCTCACACGCATACAAGTGAAATGCTTTTACATACACAACTGAAACGCTCACACAAATACAACTGAAACACTCTCACACACACACACACACACAACTGAAAATGTTACGCTCACACACACACACACCTGAAAAGCTTGCACACATACAAGTGAAATGCTTTTACATTCACTACTGAAACACTCACACACACACACACACACACAACTGAAATGCTCCCACACACACACAAATGAAAACCTTACACACATACAAGTGAAATTCTATGGTTGGTCCCAGCCAATGATCCCAGCTTGCACTTCAGGTAAGTCAACATTAAAGCTATACACCAAACTTTAAATAATGATTTATATGTTATTGACATTATACATAAGATTTAATATTTTAAATTTTTCTTTGATAAAATGTCTTTACTACTGACTGAAAATGTTAATTTTACATTCTGATTGTCAATTGAAAGAACCAGCTCATCATGCAACACAGATAAAACATCGAATATTAAATCTTTCACTAAGGGAGAGCAGTCTGGAATAAGTTGAAAAGTGAAAATACTGTTTCGTCGAAATAGTTATGCAGTTTTTTAACATTGTACCTTAAACTTGAAGATAACATAGGAGCCTTACACTCAGCAACTAGAGCCAGAGAAGGTTTTGAAGAGTGCCTTGTTTGCTGCTCTGAGTAAGTCTAGTTTAAAGACAAGAGAATGAGCATAAATCCAAACAAAACTGGGTAAAGTGCTTAAACAAAGAATGACCGGCACAGTGATTCAGTGGTTAGCACTGTCGCCTCACAGCAAGAAGGTCGTGGGTTCAAACCCCGGTGTGAAGTTTGCATGTTCTCCCTGTGTCTACGTGGGTTCTCTCCGGGTACTCCGGCTTCCTCCCACCGTCCAAAGACATGCGGCCTAAGTTGATTGGTGACTCCTTAGGTGCGAGTGGTTGTTTGTCTATGTGTGGGCCTGCGATGGACTGGCGACCTGTCCAGGGTATACCCCGCCTTTTGCCCGATGTCAGCTGGGATTGGCTCCAGCCCCCTGCGACCCTGTACGCAGGATAAGCGGTTGACGATGGATTTTGGCAGTGGTGCAGATAATAGAAATAGGGCGATAATTATTCATATTAGAAGCATCACCAGTTTTGAAGAGAGGGGTAACTTTCGCACATTTCCACGTATCAAGTCGAAATATCAATCAAGCAGCAAGTTTAATATACCTAGCCTCAAGCCCACCCGGACCAGCACTACTGTTTCCTTTAGATCACCTATAGCATTAAACACATCAATGGGCATGATTTTATTAAATTTGAATGAGCCAGAGGTAAAAGACAAGGTTGAGAAATGATCATTAGCATAGGAATAAACCTGTTTGGAGTCACCAATAGTGGTAAAATGCTGATTGAAAGCATGAGCAATAAGGGGAGTGTCATGGGGCTACCCCATGCCTTCATTTAAGCCAGCGGTAGCATTGTTCTTAGCATGCTAAGCTAACCTTAGCTGAGCATTAGCATAGGACTTTTAGCATTAGCATTACCTTAGCATATGGGCTAGCATCAATGGACACATGGCTTGTCATTTCAGTTCAATTAAGTACTAGTCGAAAGCTGAAATCATTATTAGATAAATACAACACATACAAAGTTCATTCCAAGTAATTTATTTTAGCTTATTGGATTTACCCAAGGTCATCCAAATGTTTGTATGTTTCATTCACCTGTTCTCATTCTCAAGCAGGGATCTGGGTCGAAGTCGCCAACAGGAATTGATGGAGTGTGGAGTAATTTATAGGGGGGAAGACCTGGAATGGTCCAAGTGTGAGCCAGTACAGAGGGGTGTACTGGAGTACATAAAGTTGTTGTTTTGAGAAGCTTTGTTCAGCATGTAACATTTCATTTTTGGTTTTATAGTTGATATATTGTGTATTGATGTAGCCAGAAATGTTTTGGACTATTGAGGTAACATAATGGTGTTTAATATAACTTTGTCTTGTAGGAGGGGCTTCTGGTATAAAGGAAGGAGGCCGAGGCTCCTCTGAGCAGAACAGCTTTGGACTGGAAGAGCACATGTGCTAGAGCCTAATACTCAGGGCCTGATATAGGTTTTTTTTTGTGTTGTTTAATATTGATTTGTAATGATACAAATGATTTTTTAAAATATATTTTTGCAATAATTCATAATTGCACTACTACACTTTCCACTTGTCTGGTGAAGAAATAAATTGGAGCACCAGGTGAAGAACTCCTGAGTCCATGTCTCCTCCTTCCACCATGGGGCTAAACGTTACAGTGAGGATCGGAAATTGTAACATTATTCATTTTTAGTTAATTGTTTGTCTGGGGTTATGAAAGTCATTAAGAAAACAGTCTCTATAATAACTGGATTTAGCGTTTTGGGTTTGAATCTTGCACTGATTCCTGAGAGATCTATAATGATCCCAGTCAGGGGCAGATTTAGTAAGGTGATATTTGGCCCATGATATAGATATCATGAGACAAAGATAAAAATATTTAAGTTAAGAGGCTTGTTTTTCTGTTTATGTCCATGCATATGAGCCTATATATTAAATACTGAGGTGTGTGTATGCGTGCATATGTGTGATCAGAGAGCTCCACAGTCTACTTCTTTTTGTTACTCCTGGATAAGCACTTTGTTGTCCTTGGGAGACTGCTGGTGCTTGGCTTCTCGTGCACAGTAGCCAGGCGCTGTTCCACTGAGCCGTGCACATGAGATGACCTTCCTTTGCCTCTGGCTCAGTCACGCCTCTGTGCACCACACACACACACGCACGCACACACAGACATACAAGCACACCTTTGGGGACACCTTTGTGATGTTTCAAACTGACTTCCATCCTGTGTTGTTCACTCCAGTGGACCAATAGAAACACAAACCACCACATTTCCACACATGAACACATAGAGAACCACCAAACATTATCCTACCCTCCACCTCACACACATGCACACGCACACACACACACACACACACACACACACGCGCGTGCACACAAACACACACACAAAGTGCAACACAAAAGTGTAACCATACATCTAGCAGAGAAAATACATCAACAATATTTACTGTAGAACAATGATCACTCACTACACAACGTAGTAATTTATCTGGTCTAGGCATGTCATCTGTAAAGTGTGTTAAGTACATTCAAACACTGACTTACTCGCATGCAAACTTGGTAAAATGTTAGCATTCATTTGCAGCAGAACTGAAAAGTGAAAAAGTTACACAACGTTACATATTTGTCAATTGATATTCTTAGTTCTGTACAATCTGTATGTGGTTTATGTAGTATACTGTACACCAGAGACTTAAGAACCCATTCACCAGACGATTCAGTCAAGACACAGCACCACACTGTCTTTACTAAACAATTTCAGAGTGCCGGTTCCGGGGACTTGGGATCTTACAGAAACCCATGTGAACAAACATGGAGGCAGACTGTCATTGTCAGCTAGTTGCACTTGTGTGTGCTATGTTTTGCACAGAAAAAAAAGAATACAAACCGAAAATCAGCCCAGTAATCCTCTACTGTGCGGCCAGCATTAGACCTTTGGTCACAATATAAGTGTCACCATATAAAAACACAAGATGACATTAACAGTGTATTAAGTGTATCAAACAAAACAAACAAGCAATAAACATAAAAATCACCATTTCAAAAATCCTCAGCTCACAGGTTATCAAGTACAACGCAATGCAATGCAGGGGATACTGTGACAACCGGCAAAACTATTTGTCACTGTAAATAAAGCGCAAATAAATGCTGATACATCTCAGCACTCACTACAGTCTGAGACAAGCAACTTCTTATTTTTCTAAAACAATCTCTGAGCATGCCACAGACTTCCTCCTTACAACTAATGATGTTTATTTCCCTAAAGTCCATAAAATTAAGTGTGTTCGTCGTCTAAAACACTCAGCTACATATATGAATAATAGTGCTACCAGTACAACAGTACCAGTGACCAGTAACAAGCTCTGTTACAACATTTAATTTGAT
Organism: Micropterus salmoides; assembly: GCF_014851395.1. NCBI lineage: Eukaryota > Metazoa > Chordata > Actinopteri > Centrarchiformes > Centrarchidae > Micropterus > Micropterus salmoides. The sequence continues at coordinate 17,782,341 of NW_024040152.1, forward strand.
AAAAGTGTTGCAGGGTGTGACCGTTGCTCCTTTAGTCCAGATGTTGACCTCGCTGTATAGCCTCAGAGCTTCTGTGAACATGGCCAGAAAATCGCCCCGGGTGCTACCATGGTTATCAGGTCTGCACTGACAGATGCTCATTAGAACAAATAAGCACACATGCACACATACATACACAGAGCCGATGACTTGATAGCTTCTCCTCACTTGAATATTTCGGATTACTTTCTGTCTTTGTGTTAGACCTCTAGAAGCTGTTTGATTTCACAAAACCGAGACTCCGATTCATTAAGGATTTATACCTTCTGCAAAACCTAGAAAACAATAAAATCAGAAAACTAAACTAACTGTTGCATGGAACTGTTTTGATGTGTTTGATGTTTGGTTTGGCTCATCTGAGAATGTTTTCCGCTACTCATTACTGTAAATTTACAACTACCAATCAGGCTGGCAGCTGGGGAAAACCGCCTCTTTGACTCTCACACCCACACCTCACAACTATGGCTCCCAGAAGAATGATTATAATCTGACATGTGTGTGTTTGCTGCATCGTTAATTCAGTCTTGATTCACACGTCATCAACACATCTCCTGTTGAAATTGTTGGTTGTGGCTGTGATTTAATTGTGATTTGAATATGCCCCTGGGATACATTTGTGTTTATATTCATTGGAAAAAAAGGGATGTGTTTTGTTAATATTGGTGCTGCAAATGTTCCAGTTTCTCCACCGAGGAGATAAAAATACAATCTTGTCTTTTCTTCACTAACCGACCCTGTATTCTAGGTTAAAGACATATTACAAACAGTGTATTTGCAAGAATACAATGCAAGGGCTGCACAATTTTAGTGATTCAGCACCAGTCAAGTATTTTGTTTGTTCCAAAACTATGTGGATACACAGGACCTTCCCTGTACAGTAGCAACAGTGAGCACAGAGGAAGAAGTGATCGTTATTGTCCACAGAGGCACATATATTTATTCATAGATTCACTTCATCAATGTTTAATGTCATAGTGACTTTTGGCCACCATGCTATGACTGAATGTGTCTAGAAATATATCTTCAGACTTTTGATCCACTCTGTGCATCTTCGCAATACACCTGAGTTTCATTATTCCACATTTGAAAGCTACAGGCAGGTCATAAATGTACAACACATTAGCATACAGTAGTAGTTATGAGCGGGCAGACAGGTGTTAATGATCCTCTAAGGACTTAGATATTTATTCATGGATTCGCTTCAGCCTAATTCTCTTCTATATCTAAATGCACTGCGATGGCCCACCCAATCTTCGTTCTGTTTTGATGTACCCTTTGCTGCAGCTCAGACACAGCATGTGGAGAGAAAGTGTCATATTAAATTCTCATCATCGTTTTCCATTGGAGGCTTTTACCTTTATTGTACAGATATAAACGTGCAGAAAAACATGGGAGTGTTGGGAGTGAGATATTGACAGATTCAGTTCATCATTGATCTATTGAATATAATGTTTTTCACTATGATTTGTTATAACTTTGACTTGTTCCACTTTAAATGAGCTATTATTTACAAATTTAAATGTATTTACTTGGCATTTATATACTGTTTTCTACGATTTTGTTTCTTTATTGGGACTTGAAATTATACGCAACTCCCTAAATCTCCTGTGTCTGTAGATTTTTTGCAAACACTGAGTGGACCATGAGAGATAAGAGAAAGAGATGCTTTCTTGTGTTTTTCTTTTTAGACAGGGCTGAATTTCAGAGCTTATTCAAATCAGTCAAGTTCACTGAAAACATATTCTTATTTAAAGCAAAAGCCTTGGGGAGAATTTTTAAATTGAGCAATTGTCTTCTTCAGGGATTCTCTTGAAATTGTGTTCTTATTCTTTTTCTTGTTTTAATTAGAGGTTAATGCACGTTTGGTATACAGCAGATTCTGAACAGAGAGACAATATTAAATGTGGATTTTCTTTCACTAATGTAATTCATTTTTCTTCTCTAAATCCTGTTGTGTCCCAGTAAAAGAGCTAAACTCAAAAAAATTAAAAAATTAAAGCGCTTTAAGCAAATTAAAATAAATATTAAGATTAATATGTTGTACAATAAAACTCATGGAGAAAAAGACAGATAACCAGGATGAAACAATTTGATGTAGTTTGAAGTTTGACTTATATTTATCTACAAATTCAATTGAATGAAAGCTAAAAGACACAAAATACTCAGATTTTTTTTTAATAGTAGGTCATTATAAAGTAGGCAGAGTAAGCAGACAGAAGGGTTTAAATAATCCTCTGTGGCCTCAGATTTTTATTCATAGATTCAGTTTACTCTAATTTTGCCGGCTCATTGTTGTGTCTGTTGCAGGCTCCTCCCTGGCGGCAGCGTGTCTCATACATATGAATGAGTTAAATCTGCATAATTAGATGCAGTGTTATCATAATAATAAAGGCTTACAGTATATAGTATAGGATCCTAGACATCATATCAGATCTTTGAGCTCTGACCTAGAAAAGAACAAAGATGACTGTACTGCCAAGATCCCTCTTTGGATCTTTGGATCTCACCTTTTTTGTCTCTGAGTTGTCTTTGAGCTGAACTCCTCTGTATAAACATAAACGTGAAAATACATATATGTACAGCGTTACAGAGGGACTTTTGCAAGAAGTGCAGTTGTAGGGGTAGATTGTAACACAACTGAGAGTTTTCTGCTCCAGTAAAACTTTTTTTATGTTCAAAAATTATTACATGTTTGTTTTATAGTGTCTGGCACTGTGTTGTATTGTGGATTTCTCTCTTCCTTCTTTTTATTTTCATCTCTGTGGTCACTCTTTGTTCTTTCTTTCATTCTTTCTTTTGTTGTTCATTAATTTGTTTTGTTATTTGTTCCTTATTTTCCATTTACATCACTATCATATTCTATACTCTCCTCGTCCGCCTCTCTTTGTCTCTCTCCACTCCACACACACGCACGCACGCACGCGCGCACGCGCGCACGCACGCACGCACGCACGCAAATTGACAATGGGACACACATTCACTCATGAGCTTGTATGGTCAATTCAAATGCACATGCATGTACAGAGACACACGTACACATACAAACGCATGCAAATAATCTCCTTCACCTCCCACCCCTCTGTTTCACACACACACAAACACACACACAGACCCACCCACACACACACACACCCACACACACACACACACACACTCACACGCTCGCTGGCTGGCTGTGTCCTGTGGTCTGTGTGTGCTGATAAGGGTTTAATCCTGATTGGAGCCTCAGTGAAAGGCTTTGTTATGAACACTAAATAGACTGGCCCTCGGCGAGCACACTGGGACTCTACTGATAACATACACACACGTGCGCGGACACACGCAAAATGGATGCATATAAACACACATATACAGATGTTTGCATGTATTTATATTTATATGTATATAAATAGTTGTGTTATGAGTATGGAGATATATATATATATATATATATATATATATATATATATATATATACATACATACCACTAACACAACAACAGAAACTCAGCCTTTATGCATTATGCACCTGCAGACATATACGTACACACTTATACACAAACATGGATGTCTAGTAAATGCACGCCTGCAGACACACACACACACACACACACACACACACTCCATAAAATCTCCTTATAAAACTGTGTGCATGCATGTGTGTCTGTATGTAAATGTGTGTGCGTGGAGTTTATCAGTGGCTTGATAAAGCTCTGGGGAGCGGTAAGTGTTGGCAGAACCCAGACTGAATATGCTGTAAATAGACTACTAATAGAGAGAGAGATTAGAGGACTGAAGGAGAGGACAGTAGAGGGGAGATATGAAAGAGAAGAGGAAGAAGGAGATGAGAGAGGAATAGTACTGTCAGCACAGCCACAGTTTAACTCCGTATTTGACCAAACATGGAAGGAACCCCCACCATGTCACACCTGTAGAGCTCTTAGAAGTGTAAAGGTTAGACGCCTTTATACATCTATTTGTTCCTGCACCTGTTAGCTGCTCTACTCAAGGGTCCACAGCAGGAAGCTGCCAAACTTCTCATACAATCGCAGTTTATTTTTGTAAGACTTTTCTTCATGTTCTGCAGCAACCTCTTTGTTCAGGGTCTCTCACTAAAACCTACCTGAACAACCAAATCTCACTCACAAGTTGTAACATATGGACTCTTGCTCAATACCCCTTTATATACACCCCTCACATTTTCACTTAGGGATGTACTCACTTTTTTTGCCAGCGGTTTAGAAATGAATGGCTGAGTGATGTGTTATTTTGAGGGGACAGCAAATTTACAAGCTGTACACTCACTACTTTACATTGTAGCAAAGTGTCATTTCTTCAGTGTTGTCACATGAAAAGATATAATCAAATATTTACAAAAATGGGAGGGGTGTACTCACTTTTGTGAGATAGTGTAGTTGTCCTTATCATTGAGCTACCTTTTAATTGGATCAGTTTTTTTGTTGTAATCCTGGTGCTTTTCCATTTGTGGACTGGACCGTTTAAGTCGCAAATTACAAATACTTTACTTACTTGTCTTCATAGTCACTGAGTGCATGAGACAGAATGTTCTACAGAATGTAATCAAACATGAGACAGATCCATTATACTTGGTATCAATCATATCGCCGCTAGTATCGATACTCCATACAGTGAGCGATAGTGGTATGAGTCCAGCCAACCTGACCACTCACTCTCTCTTCATGTGGCCAGTTTGCCTAAAGTAGATGCATTGGACCCCATGGAAGATATCTAATCATTGCCCCCCCTTTCCATCCTTCTCTCATTCTAGACTAATGTTTTAAACAGAAAGTGTCCTTTGAATGAATGCTGCACTAACCTGTAATCTTTGATAACAGACGCCCAGCCTTTCCTCCCTGCACCATTTCTCTTCCTTCAATTGACTGACCAGTCAGTTAATCAGTAGATCCAGTTCCTTCCCGGGGTCACTCTGACTGCGGGACAACTGCTCTTGACCTATTATCAATGACCTTTATCCCTCCCAGAGGTCATTAGATGTATCCCAGTATCATTATAACTGTCCCAAGTGGTCAAACCTGAGGTCAAGGCTGCTCCACAAGGTCAGAGGTGAAAGGTCGCTGCTCTGTCATCACTAATAAACACTAGAGGGGGTCTGGTCCCACAGGGGCACATCGGTGGGATCAGGAGAGTAGCTCGGCTTTTGTTTGTTTGTATGTGACAGGTTTTTAAATGCAGAATACATTATGTACTACAGCTGCACTATGTGTTGCCCTTTTGGCGTTGAATCCATTCGCTCAAGATGAATGTTCACCTTGTGGTGTTCAGTCAGATGTTGTAGGAATAGAGGCTTTGCTGATTCAGTCCACAGGTTTCTTGTTTTTGAACACACACATATACCTGGGTACATACACCATCTTTACACTCTCGACCACTTGCTTTTCCTGCCTCATGCCCTCAATGAATAATCTTGTCTCCTTTTCTTATATTTTTGGCATCCCATCCAACAAGCACAAGTCTTTTTTAAAAACTCAAGGTGAATAAACCTGATAACTCTGGATTTGCCTTTTAATATAGATGGTGGCACAGAGCTTTTCCAAAATGCTGATGTATAGAATCATAGATCTCAATAGATCTCAGGTGTCTTATTGTCATGTGATCCATGACCCGAAATGGCTCATAGGTACAGTCTGCTCTTCACATTCGCTCTATAAACAACTAACAAAGCTTCAAAATGTGCAGACTATAAGTGCTTGCCTTCGAATGGCATATGGTTGCTGGATCAAATGTCCTGTCTACACCCAAAAGAAGAGTGGTGTTTTGTTTCATTGTGGATGACAAACTGGAAAACTTTGGAGTGGCATTTTTAAATTGAAGCCATGGCTTTTATCACCTCCCTGCTTGTCACAATATGCTTTGTTTGTTTCTGTTTTCTTTCTCATTCAACTTTTTCCTGTGTTTCATTCTCACCTTCATTTCCTCAACCCGCTCTACCCTTCTCTGATTTCGACCCCCCTCTCCCTTCCCATCCTACCCCTCCTTCTGTGTAACCTTGCGGGGTAAAGCTCCATTGACATCTGCTTCATAAGTATTCAGGACTCAGCGCCTTTGACATTAATCAGCCTACAGTACATTATCTCCCCACTCCTCTCCAGTCCCGCTCTCCCCCCTTTTTGCCTCCTGCTCCTCCTCTCATCCCTATCGCCCCTCTTTCACCTCTCTTCTCTCCCCTCCGCTGCCTCCCTTTGCCCCCTTCTCCCTCCTCTCTGCTGTCCCCTCCTGCCCTCCTCCACTTCTTCCTCCCCTCCTATCATGCGTCTCTACTTTCCATCCGCTGTTTTCTTATCATGGTGTGATAGCCAGAAGAGAAAAGGGCATTACTAAGTATGTATGTTGCTTACCTGAACGTCTGGCTATCGAGATACACTGTCTATCTGTTTGCATGCCAGTCTTAAGAGTAAGACAGCAACTTTAATGCAGCAGTAACAATACAGCAAGGTCAACTCAGCGAGTGAGATTAAAAGATACAAAAAAAGAAAGAAAAGAAACAACGTTTGACCATACACAGGGCAAGAAAAAGATCAGGAGTCCAAACAAGCAAATATTTATCTTAATTTTGTCTTTGGTTTGACTGGACTTAGATGTATATCCACATGACAAACTGTTGTAGACATGGTGACCTGTTCAGAGTGGACCCTCCTTCCTGCTCTGAGCATGCTGTGATAAGATCTAGGCCTGAATGACCCTGAACAGGATAAGTGAGTAAAGAAAATGGATGGATAGGTCTCCATACTACATCTTGGCGGCAACAATGCAGCAGAAATATATGAGACAGAGCCCTGTGTACTTTTTCAACAGAAGAGAGAAACTCTCTGAGTTGTTAAATTTTGCCAGAACACTAAAAAATAAGACTGTACCAAACTCATTGTTTCTCCTAGTAAATATTGTCTGAGGTAAAATGACACAAACTTTTTTTTTCAAATGGCTAATCTAATGGGGTATCGCCTCCTTTGTAGATAACATTTTTTCTCCTCACAGACAACACAACCAAAATAGCACACGTTAGTGCATGGGGCTATGATGGTAGGTTATGAATAATATGATCAGTTATACAATCAGTTTGTGTAATAGTGAGTATGAATACTGAGTATGAGAATGATACTACAACACTGCACGGTAATGATTGTAATACTATGAGAAAGGACTTTACAACCTTTGATAATCATTTCATCCTCCTTCTCAGTGGTTGAAGGTTAACAGCAGTATTTTAACAATGAAATTCACATTACAAGTTAATCTACCATAAATGTGTGCCTGCTTATATTTCACTGGCCATCACGGTGTGTTGACGGATGACACCACAACTTTTTGCTGGACAGTGCTGCATTTTTTTGCCAGAACCCTTTATTGTGCAGACACTGTGGCCTCATTTAAATGTCTGAAAGGTAAATGTAGTGTCACATTGTTCTGAACACAGCCTTACGTCAACTGGCTTCTAACCACATCGGGATGTAAATAACCACAAGATTCATTTACTAACCTGGTATCCCTGTCATTTCTGATCATTTCTGTCATACTGTAGATTTTTGACTCAAGTCCTGGTAGGATTGGAGAGTCCCTGTCCACGCCAGAATCCCACTGGACGTGTCTCCCCAAAGCATATTTGAGGTCAGAATTAAATTTTCCTGCAAAACCTGGTGGAAAATACAGCTACACATTGTGCAGCTGCTGGAGAGAGTGCAACCACTCTTTCTATTGGAAATAATGGCCTTGACCTGTGTACTGGTGAACTTGTGCTTTTGGTGTGGAAGGCCTGCTTCACCTGTCCACATCAGTAAGCTTAACTCAAGCACTTATTTCTCATAGATAGGGAAGACATTAACAACAACTGAGAACAGAATGAAGAGTGAAAGGAGGCAATAGCCATCCATCCGCTGAGTCAGAACTTAAACACAACAGAAACTTTGAATGCTATACAACAATAATGGCTTTTGATGCCCTCTGGCAAGCAGAAAACAGCTACTTTACAGTTTGCACTGTTTTCTTTAGACTGACGAGAGATTGTCCTGACAACAACTGTGGTGTGTACATCACCAAATTGCTGATTTAGAGACTATCCAAGAAGGAGTAGATTATGGGAGTAGATGAGGACAAGACGAGGTGCATAGCTGTCACACAGTGCTCAGATTAGCTTGGAGGTGTGATGTATGCCTCTGCTGCTAGCTAACAAGGGATTATAAAGCTTCACATAATCCTGGATGGGCGGGCTGGCTCAGGACTCTCACTGTTACTGCATTAGCATTATGCATTAATAGTGCCCTAGCATTAGTGTTAGCAGCTAATAGTGTCCCAGAATACATTAACAGCTAATAATGCCATGATGTAAGATTAGCATTAGTTATAATAATACCATAGCAGGCATTATGAGTATATGTGTGTATGATTGTTAGAGGACAGGATCCCTATGTGTGAGTGTAGTGAAAAGGAGCCTACTTAAGGCTGTGAACGTTCTGTGTGAAAGGTGGTGTGTAGGTACATGTGTCTCAGTGCCAGTGGTGTATATATGTAGGAGCATATATTAGCAGTTGATAGAAATTACAGAGACAATAGAAGGTTACTGAAGGCACTGAAAGAGGGAAGATGGAGGCCGTACCAGGTGAGGGGTTTAACAGCATGTGGTAGGGGTGTAGCAGCATGCAATCAGTTACAGCAGGCACTGGTGCAGCGATCATACACACACAAACACAAGGTCATCTCACAAAGGATATGTCATTTTCTCATGTGCCACAGGAACGCCAATTAAAACATAGAATAGAATTGAATCTACAAACTTAGGGACAGCCCCATTGAACACTTTGCGATCTGTCACTGATATGGTCTAGGTTAAAGGACGCTCAAAACAAGCGTCTTGTCGTCAGGGCATGTCTGAAGGCAGAATTTGTTATAGTTGTTTCAATAGCCACACTCAAAGAGTCATAGGGAGGGGACTTTCAGACAATTCTTCCTCTGGTGTTGGTGTTGCACTTGTTTGGGCGCACAAAAAATATATACGTAAATAAAATACGACTTGGTTAAAATTAGGAAACAATCACTGTCATGTTTAACACTAGTTGGTTAAAGGTCAGGGAAAGATCGCAATTTAAAGAAAATGTTGACTGTAGTTGACAGAACACCGTAAGTTTGTGGGTAATAAACTCCCAACCTGTCAATAAGGAAGAAGAAGAGTTGGAGCAGAGGCAATAAAAATAGGACGAAGCAAAAGAGAAAAGGGGAAAATAATAACTACCCCTGAAAGGACGAAATAGACAAAGAGGAGCGATTTAGACAAAAATGCAAAAAAGGCGAAAAAGACAAACATTTCACAGAAAGAGGTATAATCATGCAGCTTTTCAGTGGAGTCATTATCGGGCTGCAGGCTGTTTGGTTCTTTACAGAATAACAGCAGGGGTTCAGAGGAGCTTCTAAACCACCCACAGATACACACTGAGAAAGGTCCTGCCAGCTACAGTATTATCTTTAGCCACAAAATTTTAAGTGGCATACCACTCAATCTCAGATTTTCTTCCTATGACCCAGGGAAGTAGAATCAGGATTTATGAACTTGCAGATTAAACTGTATATTCCTGAGGAGGTGTTGAGCTGCTGAGGAGGTGGGTTTGATGCCACCGTCTTATATTCTTAAATGATTAAAGGAAAAACAGGCCGAGAGGCAGCGAGACAGAGACAGACTGGTTAATTTTTGGTATCAGATGTTCATGGACAACATATTTTAATTACTGCTGTTAATGATCCTATAGATTGCTGCGTTAGGTGACATAGGACGGCTTACAGCTGAGACAAAGGGCAGTCGTGTGTGAGTCTCACAGTCACCACCCAAGGTGCTTGAAATCACAGTGCTATTAGAAGTGCATGTAAGAATGTGTATGTGTGTAAGTGTGTGCATGAAAAATCCAGTGTAATTGCCCTGTCTGTCCATATCCGCCCACAGCACCATCTGGGACCCCGGCTAAAGTGGCTGCCACTGCTTTAGAAATAGCCATCTAAATGGCTGGAGGGCGTTGTAAAATACCCCATTGTCTCAATGGTCACATAGCTCAGCCTTAAGGGACCCATTTACTCACTCACTCCAACAAATAGAGGGCACCGAAATTCTTTCTTGGTGCACATTTGTTGGATTTTCAGAGGAATGCATTGTGGAGAGTTGTAGCTGAAGTTTTTGGAGCGACGTGATTAGAGTTCCTGCTTTGCACAGTAGACCTTTCGTATAAGCCTCAGAAATCCCAAATGCCCGGTCTGCTGAACAGGAAGTGTACTATTTGATTGCATCTCCCTTGTTAAAGGGATATCTTGACATTTTCAATCTAAGTTGGTTGATTTCACAGGGCACAGTGAAGGAAAGTTTCCACATTTTATGCTCATTTATCCCCTAATGTTTGCTGTTGCTAATAAATAAATATGCCTATACATCCATCAGTAGGATATGCCATAAACAAAATCCAATACCTGGCAGTCAAGCGGATGGATAAATAAACAATAAAAAAACTTTGATAGGCTTAATACATCATACAAATACAGCAACTCTGATTGGCACAGCTGCCTTCCTCAGATATTTTTAAAAATCTTTACCCACAATGAGACAAGTTAGGGTTAAGTATAGTAAGATTCAAATGTCAAGGTATTTTCAACAAAACATGAAATGAGACTGCTTATATGATACATCTCAAATGGAAATCCTGCCTTTTAAGGTCGGGCAATGTCTCTCATGATCACCGAATCACCAAAAGTCTAGCCAGGTAATTAGCTTCAGCTAGAGCGTTAAATCACGATGCCAGCTCAACCTTGTGATATCTGTCAGATATCGGTAGCATAATCTATTGGCCCAACCCTTCTACCTTTCCCTTTAATATGCATCCTACTTGTAAAGGAATTGTTCAACATGTTGGAAAACATGCTCATAAATGCACTTTCTGTCCACCATACCAATCTCATGTCTGTGCGTTAAAGCTAGATCTGGAGCTAGGAGCTAATAAGCCTAACTTAGCAAGACTGGAAGCACAAGGAAACAAATAGCCTGGCTTTGACCAAAGATTAAAAAAAAAGCGTGCTTACACTGCTAAAACTAAAACTAAAACACATATTACATAAACAAAAATGTGAAAACATGTATTTTTACGTGGAGTTGTCGAACCATGGTGACCTCACAGAGCCTTGTTGTCAAAGTGGGTTTTTTCTAGGTTTTATGCTAATTGACTCCTGGCTCTAGCTCCATATTTAACCCATATACTAAAGAGAGGTATAATCCTCTCCTCTCCTCTCTACTTTCACTTCCTCAGTCTTCTTTCTCACCAATCAGTATCTTTGTCTTACTTCATCCCGTCTGTTTCTCTGTTTCTTTCCACTCATTGCTCTGAATACATAATGAACCAGTATCATAAAGCCCACACACACACACACACACACACACACACACACACACACACACACACACACACACACACACACACACACACACTTAATGTTCAATAAGTAAATCCTCTCTGGCTCGCTGAGGTTTGTTGTTTAATATTTGCATATGAGCACAAGTATGTGTGTCTTTGCCTATAATGTGGATCATTATGCATTTGCAGAACATCAGCGCACACTCACCCTCTATCAGGAGTAATTAATCAAATCCTGTCACCAATCTGTAATCATTTACATCTCCGCTGCTCACTATATGTCTGTCTGGCAGTTTGAGTGTGTGTGTGTGTGTGAGTGTGTGAGTCACCTACACCATCTGGAGTATAGGAGAGTGTGCAAGAGCATGTTGCGACACAGAGGGGGGTCCTCCAAAAAACACACAGACATATTCTAACATCCCCCTCAAGCTGCAACGCATATCACACAAGCACACATGGATTTATGTATTCATTACTAAACGTCATCACAGCCTACATCTTACACCTGTGTTCTCCTCTCTTTTACATAGAGGTGTGTGTCTATGTCTATGTTTGTACATCAGGAGTGATGCTGAGTGGTTGTGAAACATACAATAATATCGGCTACAATGTTACAGTGCGTTGACATTGTCACATTATTCTTTTGGGGACTTTAACACTTTGGGGAAATGGCTGAAATGATTAATGCTGTTGTTCTTCTTGACAGGACAGTTTCAGATGTCCAATCTGCTGCCACTATTGGTGGGACAATAGGCTTGTCAGTGCAAAGTTATCGTTATTTCTGAATTCTGATTTCTGATTATTAATTTCTGTGGTAAAAGTTTGGATTTGCTTAGACAACAAAATGTACATGGTTACTTTTATTTCTATCTAAATTCTTTCTTAAAGGTTTTTATAATTTGGCTTGAAACCCCCTCTATCCTTGAACTCTCAGTCAAATGAGGGAAATCATGGACTCTATTGTTCCTCTTGTCTGGCACTTGGCAGCCCTCTAACAGTATCTTCAAATACAAAAAATTGTTAAGGGGCTGTAGGCAGTGTGTGCAGGAGCATGAAAAAAATTAGGATTCAGAGAAGCTGTACAGACACTGAATGTTTGCTCAGTGGTACTCACAGAGATCTGAGGTCTTGAAAGAGCTGCCAGCATGCCTTTAATTTTGTGAAGTCCCAAGGCAAGAAAGAGCTTAGCTTATAGAACGATGCAGTCTGAGGTGGCGTACACACTCGAGGACAATAACCTTGATCATGGTAACTCTGCAGAATTCACCTCGCTTGGAAGTGCGATTTATGTTTGAAAGAACATCTTTCAGGACACACAGAGAAACACAGGAGGATGCACCACTCAGGGCCTAAAGGCAAGGCTTTCCTTGTACACTTTTCTCTGAGAACACACGCAGTAATGTCATTACTATAATCCAGAGACTTGTTCGGGAACAGTTTAAAAAGAAAGAGCTGCAGCTGGGATGTTTCTTTTTAAAATCAATACAGGAAGTAACATCCCAAGTCCAGAACTGAGTAATGCTGGGAAGTGAAACAGATGCCTCTACACACACACATACACACACACACACACACACACACACACACACACACACACACACACACACACACACACACACACATTTATTGAGCATTGGTAACATTTTAGCAGGTGTAGATGAATAAGAAACACAAGTAGTAAGTTCTTTAACATGCTGAACTTGACCTTAATTAAAACATAGAAATCACAATTACCTCTTTGCTGTTCATTAATGGACTACAAATGTGTGTGTGAGATGGGGGTTCTTTCATCATCTACATGAAAATGAGAGACACACCACATTGTGCCCCCTGGAAGCACACACAGATTGGTTTCAGTGTGTCTGCCAGTGAGTGCGTTTTTGTGTGTATGTGTACATATGCTCCTGCATGAGTGTGTCCCTGTGTATGTGTGTCTTTTCCCACACTATTGTTTACATGCTAATCCCAATTCCATTCACCCAACCTCCTTACAGCTCCACATGGGGTAAGTGTGTGTGTGTGTGCGCGCGCATATGTATGGTGTGCAATTGTGTTTGACCCCCTGTTGTCTGTCAGTTGTATCAGTGTGCTTGCTGAAGGCAATCCAGTCATTTAAATACAATGGAACTAACATTAAAGAAATAATCAACCAGTCAGATGTTCATTTCATTCCTTCCAAAGCACCAGGCAACATAGGCAATATTTTATTGTCATTTTTTCAGGGCTGCATCTAACGATGATTTTAGTACGCCAAGCTTCTACAGATTATTTCATTGATTCATTGATGCATTGTTTAATGATCATTGTTTTATGTTACAACACAAACTCACGGCCCAACCAGGTGGAGGACAACAAACACACGTGTGTACATTTACAGCTAAGGATTGCGGCTTACTTTGGCTAGCCTTCAGCTCAACATTCAATCATGATTTCAGTTAAATGCTAAAGTTGCTATTACTGTCACCTTGTCGATGGTCCGCTCCGTGTGGACTTGATGATAGACCGCGTGCTTTCTGATCAGATGCCGTCGTGCTGTTGCGGTAGGCCACATACATTTCGTTTTACGGTGGACGGACTGTGACATTACAGACTTGTTTTATTTTAGCTTGAAATAATCCCATACTTTGGACACTTTCTTCTTCGTCCCTTGTTATTTTCTCTCTCTTCCTCCACTTTGCAAAAAGCGCCATCATAATCACATTGAGTTCACACAGCGCGTAAGCGCGAAATGTGACAGTAATATACAGTAGTTTAATGGATTTGCATCAATGAATTTTAGTAATAAAATTAATCAAATCAATTGTTTCAGCCCTACATTATTTAAAAACAAAGTTATCCTGATATGGATTCTTTTCATAATAGTTCCTTTGCTATTAGTGCTGGTGCAATAGTAATAGTAAGTAATAGTAAGAAACTGTACGGATCCATATGCTATATCTTTACAATGTAGTTTCCGTCCAAGATCCGCTTTAGTTCAGTTTTGTACTATGTGCTGTAGTAAAATTATTATTAATCTCCAAATTCTGAAGTCTTTCAAGTACCTGCCTAGTTTTTATTATATATGACTGTATAACATTTCTGACATACAAAACTTATCTAAGGAACAAAGAAAAAACAAAATGCAGTTTAGCACACAGATGACAGACAGACAGTTTACTTGTTTAAGTGCTAAACGTGGAAAGAAGCATCAGATGTTGCAAAAGCATGGCCTTAAAGACTTCCTAACGCTGTAAAAACTTGGTATTTGGTATTTTCTTTATTTGTGTTATGTTCCTTGTTGAGTGTTATCCTGTTTCCTGGTTGGTCCTGTCTCTGTTCCCTACCCCGGCCTGTGTAACAGTTGGTCCATGTTTCCTGTTTCCAAATTTTGTTTCTTGTCTTGTGTTCTCTGTTTAGCCTTGTTTATTTCATTGTTCTGTTTAGCTCACTTTGTACCTGTCTGTTTTGTATCTTAGGTTTAGCCCTGCATTAGAGTTAAGCCTAGTTCACGCTACACGATTTTTAGCCCGATTTGCCGCTCGGCGAGCTCGACGACCCTCAGGCTGTGATGGGGAGTCAATCAGTGGTTGATCGGGGGTCGCCAGTTGTTATGTGTGAACTACTCAACGACGCATCAAAGTGGGTCCCCGACACATTTTGTCTGCCAGATATCTAGCATGCCAAATATCTGGAAGAGTTGGCTGACTCGGCATCCACATCCAGCCAATGAGAGCAGGCAGCTGGCAGAGCAGCCAGCTACTTTTTCACTGCAAAACACTTTTTAATCACCTCCAGCTCTCTTTGTATCTCAGACAATCCGTGCTACCTGCCTGTGCTAATCCATAGTTATGTCTTTATACTTAGTTATGTTTGCGTTATTTTGGTTTTGTTTGCTGTTGGTTCTATTTTATCTTAGCTTCAGTCTGTGTTCCTTGATGGTGTTAGTTTATTTGTGATCTGTCTGCTTGTGTCTGGATTAGTTTGTTATTTTTATTATTCTGTTCTGTTACTTCTTATTTTCGTATATGGCCTATATTTAGTGTTCAGTAACTTGTGTTATGTCTGTTCCCCCTCAGTAATCTGCCTGCCTGCCAGTCTCTCTGTTTTCCCCAGCTGTCTCTCTGCCTGCCTGTGTCTCGTTAGTCTCATGTCTCTCACCTGTGTATCCCCTCCCAGCTCGTTAACCCTGGTATATATATGTTTGGTTTTTCTGTTCAGTCATTGTCTGGTCATTGTCATATGATGTGTGTTCAGCCAGTTACTGCGCTACCCGGTCTGCATTTTGGATGTTGCCAGTTTCCACTGCCTGTGAGTTCTGTCTTGCCTGGATTAAAAACCCAGGAACTGTATCTCAGCTCTCAGTGTCGAGCATTTGGACTCTCTCCTGCTTTGCGCACCCTCGATTCTGACAATTTCAGTATCTCAAAATGTATTAGAATAAAGAATTTATGATACAGAAATGTTGATCTGAGAAGAGCTCCAAACACCTGCAAAGGTTTTTCTGAGCCTTTAATCTCTGTCTAGTTCTGGTGTATTCAGATTTTTTTTAGATGCACCTGTAGAGAAGGAACTTGCAAATTTGTCCATCAAATTGTCTACCAAGTCTATTCAGGATGTTTGACCAACTTGCGATAAAAAATTCATCCAAACTCCGTGAATCCCACACAGTGATGGTTATGCCTTGCTTTCATCCTAGAAATCCATACATCGTCAACCTCTTATCAGGTACAGGGTCGCAGGGGCTGGAACCTATCCCAGCTGACATCGGGCGAAAGGCGTGGGAACACCCTGGACAGGTCTCATCCTAGAAATATTTTCCCAAAATGCCACAGAGTGCAACCAAGAGCTATCAGATGGCTCTCAACTCTGATGGACACTAGGTGGACACTGCTTGTCCAATCACATGCATATTTCTTTGCTCTATGGTGTCAGCATCTTGTGTAAGCCTGGTGTAATCCTGTCCTTTTATGCGATCAAGTTCAAATGAAGTTCAGCCAACCTCTTTAATCAGCAGCAATATTCTTATAAAACAGCTGAACACAGGGGGGAAGACACAATTTTGTGCTTTTTTTTTTTTTTTGATTGGAAATCTTGTTACTAAAGGAAACATTACGACAGCCTCAACACCCACTATGTCATTTTAGCCTGTCTGCCCTGAGGCGAGCTAGGATGGTAAACTAGAGACAGGATGTGGTGACATGTTGTAGGATTTATGAGGCAGGCAGACGGGAGCACTGCAGCAAGTGAAAATGAGGAGACATCAGGGCCAAAGAAAAACAAAGCCAGTTTAGATGCGAAGTGGAGAGACATGAAGTAGACGATTGGATAGTTTTGTTCCATTTCTGTGCTCACTGGAAATGTCTTAATTTCACATTTAAGCAGCCTTTTTAAGCACTTTGTTTTTGTCTACCTCGATGTCATCCTGATCTTCTCCCGCGACCCCGCCCAGCACACTGAGCATGTCCGTCTAGTGCTGCAGCGGCTTCTGGAGAACAGGCTCTTTGTCACCATCCTGCCACGCTCCTGTCTCATCGCCTCCATGGTCTGGGAGGTGGAGTCCGGCGTTCGCCAAGCCCAGTCCCCCGACCCCGGCTCCCAGAACAGCTTCTACGTCCTGTCAAGTGTCCACTCCTGGGTCCTTCAGTGTGCGCACGCCTCCAAGTTCAGCTGCCACCCTGGGATGGCCCTCACTCTCTTTCTGCTGCGCAAACGCTTCTGGTGGCCCTCTATAGACAAGGACTGTTGGGCCTTCGTAGTGGCCTGTGAGGTGTGCGCCTGCGCCAAACCCTCCCGTCAGGCTGCTTCGCCCCCTTCCAGTCACCGGTTGTCCCTGGTCCCATATCGCCCTGGACTTTGTCACCGGTCTCCCCTGCTCAGATGGGAACACAGTCATTCTCACCATCGTTGACCGCTTTTCAAAACCTGCCCACTTCATCCCTTTGCCCAAACTCCCCACCTCTCCGGTAACGGCCCATCTGCTCATCAACCACGTCTTCTGCCTCCATGGAATCCCTCTGGACATCGTCTCAGACCGGGGACCCCAGTTCACTTCCCATGTCTGGAGAGCTTTCTCCAGCGCCTTCGGTGCTACTGCCAGTCTGTCCTCCGGGTATTACCCCCAGACCAACGGGCAGACCGAGCAGGCCAACCAGGACCTGGGAGCGGCACTCAGGTGTGTGGCGTACCGTAGTCCCTCCTCCTGGAGCTCCTACATCCCCTGGATTGAGTACGCACACAACTCCCAGGTCAGCGCTGCCACTGAGGTTGGGGCTACCGTTACCTGGTGGACTGGGCCGGTTATGACCCAGAGGAGTGATCCTGGATTCCCGTGAGCCAAATTCTTGACAAAACCCTCCTGACAGACTTTTACAGAGCCCATCCTGACAAGCCGTGGGGTCCGTCTGGAGGCGTCCGTGGAGGGGGGGGCCCTCTGTTCCCCTCGGCTCCCTCGCCTCAGCCTCCTCTGCTCCTTGGCCCTTAATAAAACCTGTTAAATCCTGGGCATTGCGTTTGGGTCCGTTCTGTCCTGACTCTCAACACTTCCCCAAGTGTAGGTGCCTAACCTAACTATACATTAACCATAGTTTATTTGCCATCACTACAATGTTTTCCTAACTTCAACCATAACACTGCCATGTGCAGATATTGTAAAAAGTAGGATTTTTAAAAACTTGGGCGCTGGACGTAAAAGAAATATCAACACTGATCATAATCTGGGATTTTACAGAACCGTCCAATAACGATGTTCTTGTCAGGTGATAGGGCTGGAACTTAATTACACTCAACAAAATTATAAACACAACACTTTTGTTTTTGCCCCCATTCATCATGAGCTAAACTCAGAGATCAAAGACTTTCTTTATTTACACAAATTTCTCTCAAATATTGTTCACAAATCTGTCAAAATCTGATAATAACAACAATGACAACAATCTCGAGTACATCAGCCAGATATTTCATTGAGAGCAGGCAGCTGGCAGTGCCAGATTTCTCCCCTAGTTGCTAGAGTTTTGATAATGTTCAGTGCTTAAAGATGCTTCAAGACTATAATGTCACTGTAAACAATCTTTGATTTTATAAAAGTCTGCCTTTTCTGTCATAAGCTGATTTGCAGACTAAGTAATTCAATATACCACAAATACTAGACAGAAATCTTCATATTTTACAGACCTACTAATTGGCATGCTCCCATATGCTAATTTGACTTTTAATTAGTGCTTTAATAAAGGCAGTTGCTATAATAATAAAGTAGCTAATAAAGTACAGTAACTACCTTGCAATCTCTGGCTAAAGTATTTAAAAATGTCGGGTTTGTTCAGGACACAAGCAATGATGATGCAGTAAATATGATTCTCTAGGGCCAATCAGTAGTCTGCAGTATTTTCACCGCTCGCTTGGAACGTCAATAGAGGTATGACCAAACAACCAGGTACCAAATTTGGAAAACCAAAAAACACAAGTAATTCTTCCAATGCACTAAAGCACACACTATTTGAATTACATTAACACTGTACAGATTGAGTCAGTGGCAAAAGTGCCATAGCTGTTGTAAAGTTCTTGTTTGGGGGGAAAATGTAATATAAACTTAACATGAAGTGGTACCAGATTTTAGATTTGTTAGACAACAAAGATAACAAATATGTTGTTTCTTTGTTACAGTAGTCAAAATCAAACGTAAAAAATGAGAAAGTGAAACGGATAAAGAAGAATAGAATACAACTGCTGAGAAACGAGTGAAGACGAAAATCAAAGAATTGCTTCAAAGCATCATTAGCATCGCTGCTCTTTGTCCCCTGTCTGTCTCTATACCCTCTGTATCTAATGAGTAACCAATGGAGAGATGGACAGATGGACAGAGACGAGGTGTGTGTGTGTGTGTGTGTGTGTGTGTGTGTGTGGAGTCCCAGGGTTAGCCTGCCTCTCCCTGTGGACTATAGTATGACAGTTAGATGGATGGTCCCCTCAAACACCAGCTGATTACTACACATGCAGTCAAAACATATGACGACTGAGCAGAACTGAATGGCCATGTGTCACAGACATGTGGTGCAGATTCATTGTTATGTTTTCAGAAATGTAAACAAACGTTGATGACAATGACGGGGTCTGATTTGAACCCAGTATGGTCTAACATTTGTCAGGGTCAACAAATCATTAAGATCTAGAAGGGACAATTTTATTCTAGAAAGCAGTAGACAACTGCTGGGGAACAATATTTTCTGGACCATATCAGTACAATGTTCCATCTTCAAATGATGAGCTTAAAAGCTTCAGGAAATTCAAACTCAACCTCATAACCGAAAACTTTGACCTTTACTGTTCAAAGGTAAGAGTACGAACTGAGACTATTCTCCCGGACTCTGACTCCATGGACAACAAAGACACTGCAGGTTCAGTCGGGGACAGGAGGGCCGTCAAGTTTTTAGTTGGTTAGCATGCTAACTTCAATAGCTATCTCAGCACAATTCACAATAACACAATACAGAGACGTCTTTGACATAATGTCAGAACTATTTCCTCACATTCTGTTGATAATGTTAGTTTTTAATTTTTAATTCTTAAACTAAAATTCTGGCCATATCTTACACATTGTACTTTTAAGCAATAAAAAAATAAAGACCACACACACAAACCACTGACTAAATGAGTAGCTTTAGGGTCAGCTACATACGTTATGTCATGCATGACAAAACATTACCTCACATGTGTCTTCACTGCAAACTGCCTTGCAAAAGCTTGTTTCGGCTGAAGTAAGTATTACGAGTTTTGGAGTTCTTTTAAATCTCGGGGGAGAAATGAAAACAAACTCTTTATCTAAAGCCGACGACCTTTCACAAGGCAAGAAAACTGGTTTCAAGGAAAAGACAAGGGAGTACTTGATGAACTTCCTCATGTAAACTTACTGAATCTTTTGACTGGACAACACATCATAATTACCAAGAAGAATTCTTTCCTCTACATATGGTGTCTCCATCTGGAGAGTATGATACAGAAGACAGCTAGTTATGTAGCTCTTCAAATAACTCTACAGTTGCCAGGTACATCTGCAACCTAACAAAGTGTACACAGCAGTATTCTTTACTATTTACAGTGTGCATCATTTGTTTTTCTTTATCTCAAAAGGCTACTGCAGCTGCTATTTTTCACACATCAGTGATATATTACATGTCTTTAAAATGTTTCACTCATGCACTTAAACAATATTTACTGTTTTTATAACGTTGATGTTGTGTAATTATTTATAGTGTATAAGCTAATTCTTTTTTTGCTATTTCTTTTTAATTTTTCCCTGCAGCAGCAGACTGAAACCCTCACAAGTATAACTGAAACCTTCATATGCCTGTAAAGAATTACAAGTGTGGCTGAAATCAGGGGCAGTCTTCGTTTCAAGTTAATAGCAATGCTGACATTACTCTGGGTTAGTAGCACTCTTGTTGATTGTCTTGTTGATGAGGTTATTTCTTCAGTCAAAGTGTTCTTATTTCTACTTTACTGGCTGTTTTTTGCAGTGATTTTTGCACAGTCTGCGACTACATGAAATACTTAAACCTTCAAAGCAACTCTGTACTGTAAGAACAGCGCTCTCCATTGCTCTCCATTAAAGTTCTGAAGTTTTGTGCCTTAAAGCGATCTAGTACAATTCAGCCCAGTTGCACAAAATATGAAACATAGTTCTCAATCTTTTCAATGCTAGTCTTATTTGTATAAAATGATCTATTAACTGTGCCAATATAATTATATCCTTTTTATTGGTATCAAAACATAAACATAGCACTTAAAAGTTGTATTTTTTTATTTCACCTCCCTGTCTGTGCTATCTACTGTAGATCAGAACCCTTTCTTCTTAGAGTCATATGGCAGGAAGCCAGATACTGCACAGATGACCTTTATAAGTTAAACTTAATGCAACTTCAAGCTTTTGGCAATAATGGGAGTTGTACCTGGTCACTATGGACACAGCTTTATTTATAGAAAGGCTACAGTATCATTTAATAAATGGCTGGACCTAGAAACAGCACTCTTATTTCTAAACTCTGAAATTGTCATGGAAACGCTCCTGATACATCTCAAAGAACTGTAGAGGTCAATTTCCAAAATACTGTCTCTTTTCTCATGATGATGTAATTAGAAGGTCTTGGCTCCCTTGTCTTCTCCCTCTGGAGTAAAATTAGTCATGTTATCCGATATGTATTGAACCAAGATTGTAGAAGTAATATGTGTAAATTATTGGGGTTTTTTCAAATTGGACTTGTGCTCTGATTGAAGATGAAATTCAAGCAAAACTGTACAGTAGTTCAGATTAATAGCCATGTGTAGCAGACCAGGCGGTGAGGCTCAGAGCCAACTTTCCCTTCTGCTCACACGGACAGGGCCAACAGCCAATTAAAGCCCTTGTTCAGGTTTTAGGCCAATTAGAGCCATTGGTATGACCACAGCACAAGTATGAAGTATTGGTCAGTGCTTTTAGCCCAAACTCCAGTTTCAAATACAGGACTGAATGTGGTTAGTCAGCTTTGCTTCTTGCTTCTCATAGACTTCTATTTAAAACAACTATTTACTTTGTCAATTATCTACACCATATTATACTGTGTGCGTATTGTGTTGAGGCATGAGGTCAAATATGCTAAATAACACACAGTGGGGCATTTTACATCCCAACAACTGAACGTTAAGACTTCATTTTAGTACATATAAAGAAACATTACTTGCAAATTAGCTGTATATCACAGTCTCTGTACATGATGGTCATGTTGAGTTGGCTCATCCTGCTCTGTCCTGTTGTGGACAAGCACAGGTCAAGGCTTTTAGCCAAGAGAGGAGAGGAGAGCCATCAGTCAGCAGCTTGAGCTAATAAGACCCTCTGCTCTACAGTCGGAGCCAGACAGAGAGGTCAGGCTGGGGTCAGTTGGTCAAGACTGGGGTCAACTGTCAACAGACTCCCTCAGTGACCAGCAGTAATGAATGTCACACACACATACACGGACTCACACACACTATCTAATGACTTGCAGGCCTGTACCCAACAGTGACCAGTGACTGTGACTGATTCTCTCTGCTGCCCAGACCTTCATTTCATTTCATTTCACATGGCCTGCACTGATTTGATTGAGCAGCTAGAAAAGCTGGTTGGAAAGAGCTCCAGACATCTTAATAATGCACTCAGCAACAGGCACTTTGTAAGTGTGCAAACCCCACAGTGTGAGATCTATGTGTGATTACTTGCATGAACTAAGTACATGCTCACAGAAATCAAAACAAGATGAAAAAATTATAAACGGTGATGTTCTGTGAAGACGAGCGGAGAGGGTTTAGTTTGATGCTAATCTTTTTCTCCCTCCTTCAGGTGGCCTCTCTCAATAACACATCACAGATTCAAGCGGCATAAAAGAGCAATCACAGAACAATTTAACCTCTCCTGCTTCTGTGCTCGCACTCTTCGGTGCGTCTGACGCCACAGTAGAAGTGGCAGTAACTGCCGATTCACAAAGCTCCCACTCGACAAATTCCTCACAAATGATAACTTTCAGGCCCCCTAGCGATAAAGTAATTTCTCCATCTCTCCTGTTGGGGGCTTGGGGGATGGCAGAGGGCTGTGATAATCTCATAAACAGAAGCTGTGTAGATATGGGCCATCTATTATGGCCGGGAACAGTAGCGTAGATAGCAGCATTTATTATCTGAGACAGCAGACAATACATTCTCATTCTGTGATACTACTGCTGACAGACACAGAGTGATCCATCTTCACCAACCGAGCGCAGAGAGAGAGGAGGGAAGAGAGAGGGAGCGACAGATGGGGAATGAGAGAGGTACAGAGAGTGAGACGAGAAGGACAGCGAAGAGACTAAGAGGGAGAGAGGGCGACAGAGTTAGTGTGTGTGGAGAGAGGTGTGAAGAGAGGGAGAACATGTAGAGGAGAATTATCATTGCTCTGCTGTGCATTAGCTTTGCTTCTGTGGTTATAAACAATCAGACATACTGCATGCATGCACACAGACACACACAGAGGGGCTTTTCCACTGGTTGATGTAGCTGACAGGTCACCAGTTTGCTGTTGCCTGAGGCTACAGCTAAATAAATAAGTAGGTAGATACAGCGGTTTTATTGCCAGGCTGTTATTTTACTGCTAATACTAATATTTTAGTATAAACCAGCTGCCCACCCAACCTCTGTCTGACATTCATTCAAACTGTTTGAAGTGGTGCCCATAAAGCCTTACAGGAATCCTATGCACATAACAAGCACACTGTGAGTGTGTTACAACAAAAGGAATATGCAAGACTTTAAGTTCAAGGTGTTGACTAGTTTATGATGCATCATTTATAATAATGATATTTAGCTGAATGTAAGTATTTGATATTTGCAGGATGACTTTCACCTCACCTTTAATGGCCTTGTCTTTGGTACAGCAGGGAAAAAAGCGTCTGGTGCACACAACATACAGTACAGGCAGACATATCATCTGCTTGTAATGTATCACAATGCTCCTAAAATGAAGCGCTTATTTAAAAACGTAACATTAAAAAAACTGTTGGAAATTTTGGGAAATAAGCTCATTCGCTTTCTTTCAGAGAGTTAGATGAGAAGATCACTTTCATGTTTATGCATTAAGTATAAACCTAGAGTCAGGAGCTTGTCTGTCCGGAGGTAACAAAAATCCACCCACCAAGACCTCTAAAGCTCCCTAATTAATATGTTATATCTCTTGTTTAATCTGGTCACAAACAGAAAAGTAATTTTTTTGTGGTTTTATGAGGAGTTTCCAGGCTATAACTACGCGTTAATGAACAATCATTTATCCATCCGCTCAGAACTTCTGTGCAGAGTCTGGGAAGTCACTGTACCCAGTTGTTTTGTTGCCAAGAAATAAATACAGCATGTAACGCCTCCAAAAACCACAAACTGTTGACGTTGGTCAGGCTGATTGGCGGATTTTTCTTACTTTGGACACAACCAGGCTGCAGTACCTGTTAAGCTAATCACCTCCAGCTCCGATCTTCTAACGAGAAAGAAAACAAAGTCCATCCATCCATCCATCGTCAACCGCTTATTCTGCGTACAGGGTCGCGGGGGTGCTGGAGCCAATCCTAGCTGCCATCGGGCGAAAGCCGAGATGCACCCTGGACAGGTCGCCAATCCATCGTAGGGCCACACATAGACGAACAACCATTCACGCTCACACTCACACCTAAGGACAATTTAGGGTCACCAATCAACCTAGGCCGCATGTCTTTGGATGGTGGGAGGAAGCCGGAGCACCCGGAGAGAACCCACGCAGACTGGGGGAGAACATGCAAACTCCACACAGAAAGGCCCGGGACAACAGGGGTTCGAATCCACAGGAGTGCTAACCACCGCGCCGCCCCCACTGGTGAACAATACACTTTTAATTTATCCTTGCAGGTTTCTGGCATCCATGAGTAGTGATGTTACGGAAGACACGGATGTCTTGGCAGTAAAGCTGCATCTTCAGAGAGAAGGAGCAGAAAGAAAGAAATAAGTAAACAAACTAGCATAAACAGAAAGGTAATAAAAGAAAAGTTGGCAAACAGATGATAAGGAGTGAGACAGAGTGGGGATGATGGAACAAGTCCAGGTGATATTTTTATTTGTTTCTCAAAAAATAAAATTATTTCCTCCATTAACTCAGAGGTTTTAGCACAGAGACAGTGGACTGAAAGAGAACAGGTATCAACACAGAGAAAGCTGTGGCTTATCATCAGTGTGTAATGACAGATGAGAAGAGATGCAATTAGAATGAGCCATATGGATGATCATATGGTCATTTTATAATTAGCACCATTTTAAAATAGAACACAGACTTGCATAAAACAAGGGAAAGTGGTGGTTGATTTACAAATAACTTTTAAAAGAAAGTGATTTGATGCAATTAATGAACAATGCAGACGAGGGATTTTAGGTCCATTTCAGGTCATAATCACTCATTATCATTCCGAAAGTTTTCAGACATCTTCTTAAATTGGTTAATTTGTCAAATATTACGAGTAGCCCAACCCACCAGCTAACTTCTGTATTTGCATTTTAGTGTGGCTGACCTAACAAATCAGGCACTGCTTCATCTCTTGCATCTGCTAAAACACTTTTATGGACCTTTACTTCTGTAGTGTACCAACAATTTCCTTCCCATGTTAATAATAATAATAAATTTGAGTTCTATAGTGCTTTTCAAGTCAACACACATAAAAGCAAGTGAAACAATAAAAAAATGTTTACCATTACCAGCGACTGTTGAGTTAATGTTTAAACAAAAGAAAGTATTTTCTGTTTATTTAGTATATTTTGTAATACAATGTAAGGAATGCATTTTATATCAGGAGTTGTATCCCACAGGAGAATAGTTTATACTTGCTTCTTTTTATTATCAAAAAGTACTGTGAAATGTCACTCCAACATGGTCGTAAATGACAAACAAAGAACAGCTTTGAGGGAAAAATGTTCAGGCAGAAGTGACGACAGTAAAGAAAAGAGAAGATGGGAACTCATTTTAAAAATGAAAAGCTAAAGGTGAAAGTGCCATGCCTTACAGAAGTACTAACAATTTTTATTTTATTTGTATAAACCTAAATATAATTTACTTTTGACAGTGTTGTTCCTTTGCACAGTGGAGCTCTTGCATCCTTGTGAGCTATAAAAGGTCACTGCCACACAAAACGCACAATAGTGGCGACATTTTCACATAACACTCTCCGAACACTGGGGGAAACCCTGGAGACAAACCTCGCTGCCTGTGTGTCCCAGAATTAGAAACAGTCAAGCCCTCACTCAACACTCACCTTTACAGTTCACCTTCACGTAAGCTTTCCCCACCTCATTTATGCAAATGCATTTTTTCCTTCACATATTTCCTGTCAAAAAGTATTTCCACATCATTCCTGGGGCTGTACATTCTTGATACGAATATACATCGTGTTTTTGTGTAGTCAAACTTGAATGAAATCTGCAGTCAAGTTTAATACGGTGACACATAGCGTTGTGGTGCCTCAGAGGCCTCTAGCACAAGCTATTCTCTCTGTACTGTTTCATAAAGCATAACATAACAACATCATAAAAATAGTCTCCAAAAATGAGAAAAGGCCTTAAATTTCTAAATAAAAACACATTATATGAGGAAAGTAGGATCATGTAATGGGTTCATTCATAGGTCATTTCCTTTCTTCATAACAGAAGTGTGTTAGTAAACTGTTTGCCCTCTGGAGGCATATAAAGTTGATTTAGCAGTATTGACAAAACATTAGAACATTTGAACAGTAGAGCGTTAGAATAATGTTGTCCTGCTGATGAAACATCAGGCTACAGCACCGCCTCAGGGATACATACATACATACAGGCTGTGTGTGTCTCTGTGCAAGATTTTGTGTCATGCGTGTGCCCTGCAGGGTCGTAATGTGTGTCTGTAATCATGTCAGGCACATACGTGTGTGTGTGTGTCGGAGAGACAGATTGCTTGTGTGTGAGGTGAAAATAAATCTAAGACACGAAAGTGGTGTGGATGGAATAAAAGGATGAAACCTCTGATAATAGTAGAAACATTGGAGGTGGGAGGGGCACAAGAGCATTGAGCCTGTGCAATGCTGGGTTCTTTTACTGATTTTCAACAGAAAGGTCTAATCCACGTTATAAACAGCGCTGAGGGCTCAGAATTAGTTTATTATTTGGAGCATTTAGTAGAAGATTTACAATGAACAATATTAGAACAAATTGCAGGATTTGTGCTCTTTATCAATTCTTTGCATTGTTATCAGTTAAACCTGCAACTGTTACATTCAGCCAGCCGAATTGCAGACACGAGTAGATGGAGGTCTCTTTAGTGATATTATTTAAACAAGGTGAGTAACTTACAAGATGCAGGCATCTGGGAAATAAACAATGTCCAAAAGTACAGAATAATCCAAACGTCTAAAAGTACAGTATAAGCCATGAAAAACTGGAGACAGACAGTTGATACACTGGAGATGAACCACCAAACATTAACCAATGCATGTGCACCAAACAGCACCTATTTATCCACTAGTCCTCCTAATTAAATACCAAAATATGTAATTTGTCTAGTCCATCTAGAATGACACATAGAAGTATTTTCTGATCTAACGTTTCTTCCAAAGCCGTCAAATATGACTGTTGAAGAATAAATGTTGTGATAACTCTGTGGTTATGGTGTGGTTAGGTTTAGGGACAAAAACGACGTGGATGGGTTAAGGGAAAAAATCAATCACTGACTGCTTCACTAAGGTTAGGGGACCTTCATCATCATGGCTATAATAATAAACACATGGTTATGGGAGGACAGTCTCCTGCACCCAGCAGAAGCCATGTTTCTATCCACTTGACAATTGAAAGTCCATTTTTCTCTCCCCTTTCAACTCTGTTTTGGTGCCCACCAACTCCTGAGGGAAATAGCGTGTTCCTTACTGGCTAAATGTTACACTATGTTCACTAGTTAGCCACTAACTTTGTCTGCCTGCTGTTTGGTGCTGGGCACATACTGTATAGTGGGGTTTTAGAGCTTTTCCAGCTGTCTGGGGCAGCTGAAAATGATGCCATGAGAGCAGTGAGTGAATCCAACAACTAAATTGCGGGCCAAAACAGAAAACCAAAAGAAAGAGCTGAAAGATGCTAAAATACTCAGTAGAGCTGAGGTGAACTGCAGAGTCGGTTGATAATTCTCTCTGGGTTCATCGATTTGAGATGTACAAATAGTGATTTATTCATTGTTAATATAAAAGTACAGGGTGCGTTTAACTTTTGAAAGCTATTTATATTCCAGATTAATCCTGAGATAATGACAGACTTGCCCTGATTTTGCACAAACTCACTCGTGCTTCATGGTCATGTGGTCCAGTCCTGGAACAAACAAAATCTAGAAACATGAACCTGAAGCTGCAGTAAATGCCTTTGTACCGTACATGAATGAAAGCTAAATAAGTAATGCAAACACTGTTGAGACCTTGCATATGTGTGTGTGTGTACTTGTATAATTTGGTTCCAGATATTTCATTTTTTGCTTGATATGCTTGATGTTGCCATTTAAAAGGTATAAAGTGTCAGCATGGCCAGGAAACAAAGAGAATATGAATTAAATTCTACATCCTTTAATGTCTGTCACGTTAAAACTCATGGGTAAAATTGTTTCTGACCCTTCTCAACCATTTGCCCTCCTAAATCACGGCTGAAGGATTGGAGATTTAGAATGGAGCCAAAACACCTCACTGCTTCACTGACAATATTTCATTTCATCCTATCCTCTAACTTTATCTGAAATCATTCTGCTCCAAAATCACTAAAACAAATACCTGGAACATTTCCATAACCCTTTCACATAGTTCATCTCTCTGTCTTTCATCCCTTCTTTCATTTTCATTCCTTGCTTCCATCCGAACCCTTCCCCTCTTTGTGTTTTCCGAAATATGTCTCTTTTTATCTCATGCGACATCGCAGGATAGGCCTGTCTGAAGCAGGTAATGATTTTTTTGTTCTTATTTCTGTGTTGAGAGGGATCAGAGTAGCGCTGGTTATCAGGCCATTTATTACCCCGCCAACTTGCCACTCAGCTGTCTGGGTAAATGCAGTCTCTCCTGATTCACACAATTACCCCAAGATAGAGAGGGGAAGAGAAATATCTCCTCACAGTGGCATTGTGGGTCAGAGAGAGTTTAGGGAAATATACACAGAAAGAGGGAAAGACTACTTCAGTGCTATTCCAATCAGACCAGCACAAGGGTCGTTGTTTGGATAGTGTGAATATAAGTGATGTTCATCTCCGACAACAGAAATAAATGCCCGGGGAATTAATCTGCATCCTACTTTTTAGACTGTGAAATCTCTGTTATAGATCCATTATGTACATTAAACAACTGTATTATACATTCTTAACTGGTGCTCTTTTCCTAAGGACCACATCAATCCTACATTTCTTCCATATTAATTTAACTAATGAAGCATTACATGTTTTTTTCTGATTCAGGCTGCCAAGACCAAACACTGAGGAAGTCAATGTGTGTGTGTTTCATAGTTAGCAATGCAACATATTCTCTGGGTCAGTGACAGCAATTACATCTTATACCTTGCTGGATGAAATAATTAGTTTTTATGAAAACTAATCATATGTGTTTGAACATAGAAGGAAATGTTTCTTCTAAGTGCTTTAAATCAACACACATGATTAAAGCTGGAGTGTGGTGCTTAAATACACACATACAGTACATGGTACACATAAATGAACTCCTATTACATTCAAGCACTTGCCAAACGCAATGCTGTTAGTGACATTCCTACGCTGGTGCACCGGTAGTGTTGCCTTATACGTAACCAGCTATGATTGGTTTGCCAGAACTAGAGGGGGGAGCAACCCAGAGCCATATAGAGAGCTCCACAATCTGTCATTGCTGTAAAAAAGAACAAAGGGCAGACACGGATGTTATGTTATTCATGGACAGGTTGGTATTTAAAAAAAAAAAAATTGGAGAAGACTGAGGCTATTACATTTACTCTACCTGAATAATGGATTATTGTCTTGGATCTGTGGAAATTTCTCTGTATTTTTGTAACTATTTCCAAACATAGCCTGGGACAAGCTCACCTATAGGCATATATCATGAGCATGCGTCAACAGTGTGTAATTACTCTCACTGCCAGAACGGGAGACAAAGGTTTCGCACTGCAGGTACCATGTGTAAGATTTAGTTTAAAACAATAAAAAAAGG
Organism: Micropterus salmoides; assembly: GCF_014851395.1. NCBI lineage: Eukaryota > Metazoa > Chordata > Actinopteri > Centrarchiformes > Centrarchidae > Micropterus > Micropterus salmoides. Next base: position 17,812,474 of record NW_024040152.1, read on the forward strand.
AACTAACATAATCAACAGGATTTGAAAAAGTAACAGTTCTGACATTATGTCACTAATATCGTATTGCAGATACCGACCCTCATTCCAGACTCAGTCAGCTGAGGGCTGCATGGCTTACTGAGCTAACTAGCTAACAGCAGTTATTACAACAACAACAACAACAATAATAATAATTGTTTTATAAATTTATTTAATCTAACTTAATCTACTGATTCATATGTACTTTATTTAGAAACATGTGTGTTAACAGTTCATTGAACCAGTTGACCACTCAAGGTTCACTTAGCTGTTTTTTATCATTGATGAAGACCATATAATACAGCCAAAAGCTCCAGAACAAGTGCTTAAGTGGACCTTGGAGATAAATGTTAACGTTTTGATAACGGCTGTGCAACTGTTATAACTCAACTTTTAATGGGATATCCTGATGTAAAGGCAGCTCCTTTCCCCTCCTCTCCTCTCTTCTGTTTTGGGACACACTATCCTGTGCTAATGTACGCTGCATTCTGTTTCACGAGTACAGCGGGAGTCATCAAAAACTGCAAAGAAACAGGCCACATTTCTCCCCTAGCCCAGCACTTCTGCGTGTGGCTGCAAGTGTGCATGTGTGTGTGTGTGTGTGTTGTGTGTGTGTGTGTGTGTGTGTGTGTGTGTGTGTGTGTGTGTGTGTGTGTGTGTGTGCGTGCGTGTGTGTCTTTGTGTGTGTGAGTGTGTGCCTGATGAGAAGAGCTGCTCAGCAATATTTAGCGTTACTGCGACAGAACAGCTTTAGGACAGAACAGAACAAGGCTCACCTTCAGAAACGACAAAATGAGAGGCAAAAGGGACACACAGAGAGGGAAAAAGAATATATTTTGACTTTTGATGCTCCTTGATGAAACATTTTGGCCACAAGAGCAAAACCACCTACACATGTGTACTCATCCCTGACAGAGAAAAAGAGGGGTGAGAAAGAAACTTTCATGTGGCCTTGAATTGTCAAGAAACAACAGAAATAGTCAAATTAATTATAACACTCAATAATGTGTGACTTATGTCTATGTATAACATATAAATTGGGACTTTTCCTGCATCATGGATTTTTTTTTCACTATGTGTGCTGCAGATGCTTAAATACTGCAGACATTAGTTAATGAGTCCTTTAAGTTAGTGCATATGTAAACAATAAGGTATTGCAGGAAGTGTGTGTGTTGTTTAGAGTTGGAGATGTGCAATAATAAGTCATAAATATAAGAGCACTATGTGTTAATCCAGTGAATGTGTGTGTGTGTGTGTGTGTGTGTTCATATTGGGATATAAGGCAGCAGCTGCCTGCCTGTCACATGCACCATGCACCATATACACTCCCACATCCACATCCATGTCCACCTCCACACCTCCACACACATACACAAACACATGTACACATAGCAGCTGGGCAGCGGCTCCGTGTTTGGTGTTCAACACATGGGTCGGCCTTCAACATGGCACAGCATCAATTAAACCAAACAGGACATCTATCACAGCTAACCTTGGAGAAGCATCTGACACACACACACGCACGCACTTCTCCCATTCACATTCCTCTGAAACATGCGTATAATGTTATATTTGTGAGATATCAAGTTAAGTTAACAAAATCACAGATCCTAATCTGAACAGCATAAAATAGCTGGATATGGAAAAACTCCCAGAAAAAAAACTTTCATAGGAAAAAATATGGCGGAAACCTCATCATATATAAGCCAAATCCCCTAACATACTTCAATCTTTAGCTAAATAAAAACATTATTTAAAAAGTTATGATATATTTTGCATTTTGTTCACTGAATCCTGCTTAAACTAAGCACAGTGAAACATCCTGAATCCTTGCAGGGATGTGTTATGTCTTCAACTCAGTTCAACTGCATTTATCTCTATGGGCAGTTGCATACAGCAGCTTGCCAAACCAGCTTAATTTAGTGAAGATGTTAAAACGTCTTGCAGTATTATACAAACATGTCTCTTACACCTTTTAGTAGACTGAATGCATAATCTCTGGTAAAATGTCTTGTATTGCATAATTCAGACATTGGAAGTCATTTTGTAGCAAGAGCTGAATGATAATGAGTGAAATGATAAAAGAAAAAGAAAAATATAATCACTTTCACATAGTTACCAACTACTACAGTTGACATAAAGCAAAAAAAACTAAATGTCTGCATTAGAGCATTTTAAAGATATGTTTCCTGTGTTATTCAAATCAAACATTGCTTGAAAGCAAACTGACCAGATTAAATAATCCCAGTGGAAAATCTGTATTTGTATTACACTTTCTTTTGGGTTGAGATTTGCTGCACAAGGCCTGCTGACAAACTAAAAAACCTCCCGTTTGTCCTAAAAATAAGTGAGGTGCTGTTAGCAAAGTGTGAGGAGCGAGAGAACACCCAGAGCTTTCCACTTTTGGCTGCAGTTCACACTTGCGGGTGCTGCAGTGGATTATTGTCCCTTCCATCTTTAGAAATGACGCTCACATCCTCAGTCTGATATACACAATGAGTGACTGGCTGTCACTTTGGCACTTAGTGTTTGCTGGCAGGAATATACAGTATATGTTATTTTAAAAATGCCAGATGTCAGGGATGAAAAAACATTTAACATCCTTGCTTAGTCCTTTTCAATGGATGAACAACTACATTTATATATGTGTGTGTGTGTGTGTGTGTGTGTGTGTGTGTGTGGGGGGTTTGAGTCAAGTCAGTGTGTCTGTTTATTTCTGACCATATGTGTCTAGCTGTTAGGGTGCGTGTGTTCGTGTGGCCTCTAATGATGATGAAATATGTTAATGTTGTAGGTTATTTCAGTCTACTGACAGTTGTTGTAGGAGGTTGTGCATTGTGTGTGTGTGTGTGTGTGTGTGTTAAGCCAGTTGTGCATGTGTGCATGTGAGTGTTTGAGTGTGTTTAATTGGACCTCCCTGAGCCAGTCTCCAGGTGATGGAACTCATCTGCTCTTCCCCTGATTAAGGACAACAGATGGACTGGTATCACAACACACACACACACACACACACACACACACACACACACACACACAATACTTTAACAGTCTGGAGTCATCATCAAACATATTGAATACAGACATTTTGTACAAATCATGCGGCTTGTAATCAATACTAAATACACACAGAGAGGAAATATATCTGGCCCCTACAGTAGATATCCATGCATCAAGTTCAAATGATGCCTCAGTCAGTTCAGTCTTCATCATCACCACCCTCCTCATCAACTATGCAAGAAAACTCATCCTTCCACTAATCATCATCATGCTGCCTTTTCTAACAACATCTTCGATGTCCTCCTCCATCTGTTTGACTGAAAGAGATTATAAATTCATTGATTTAACCAGCGAAAACATCTCAATAAAGACGTGACCAAAGACTAACAATGTGACTGACACAGAAATCCCCTTTCCTATTGCAAAATAAGTTATATTTGACAATGTTGGTAACTTTTCTAAATTCTAAATACTTAATATTTGATTAATTTTAATATGTTTACTCCCACAAGTGTTTCATTTACAAGCAGACACTGATATAACCTTTAATGCTCTTTACTGTAAGCATGGATTTTATAGACCGAAAAAAGACAGAGAGAAAGAAGAAGAGTAACTAATATTTCCGTTTACTGTCCTTGATGGATAATATTGACCTACTGCATGTACTTCTATGATTGTACACACCCCACCTTAGATCTAAAATACACAGAGAGATAAATATTACATATACACAACAAATGTACATATTTGTATCATTAAATAAAGTATTTTAAAAACACATGTATTTATTTGAATTGAGGTTTTATCACTTTGAAGTTATTCACAATGCAAATTACAGTTGAATTCATAATTTATGTTTCATTTTACCCTGCATAATGTCCCCATTGTATGTAATTTCCCACAGATCCTGGGACATTATTCAAGTTAAGGTATCAAGTGTCGACAACTCAGCAGACCAAGTCTCTGCAGAAACAAGGCCCATTAGCTCCAATAAACTCTAATGCCAGAGTTGATAAACAAACTTAAACCCATTACTATGAACACTTGTTTATCTCTGTAGATCTGAGTCATCTTTACTGAGCTTCCCCTAACCTTCAACAGATGTTCAGCAACTTTCCAAGAGCCTACAAACCTGAGTCAGTGTGCCCTACAGTCCACCTACATCACCTCATTAAACAGCAACTCTTGTGAGACATGAACTCAGGAATGTGTACTTTCACACACCCTGGGACTAATTTAAAAATATTTATAAACTGACTCTAAGAGGAGTCCCTCAGATTATGAACCACAAAATATAAATTGAAACCCTAAAATATAAAAAATAAATTAAACCCTAAAATATTTAAATTGTGTACAAACAAACATGTATTTTTCTCTTCTTTTTAAAGAGATATTATAAAACTTCTACTTGGGGGCTGAAAGGGAGACTGAGATAGAGAGGACAAAAAGAGAGTGAGGCTGAATTAAGAAAGTCTACACAGCAGGTGATTCATTAATCTCTCAAATTATATTTGTTATTGTTACATAACACCCACACTAAGCAGAGACAATCCTCCATCTTGCAGTAAAACTTGTCAGTGAACCCAGTGTGACCCTGGAGCAGAAATCACTCTACTCCCATATTAATCCCGCAGTCACAGTAAAACACTCCATTTGGTCTACACCCATTTGCCTTCAGGGCTGCATTAATGATAATTATGAGGCTCTCAGCATGCTAGTTAATATTCCCTGGTATGATCCATGGCATCGCGAAAACAAGCAAAGATATAATATGCTTAGCAGGTGATAAAAGAAGAGGAACCCCCCCCCAAAAGAAGATATGGACTTCCCAAAAAAAGCTTGCACAATATTTTAAAAAGCCATGTTACATGCTGCGATAGCTGAATCAAAAAAAAACAACAAAAAACATAATTTCCAATCTTATCTCCCCCAAACATGGCGACCCGCCTCACACACCGCGCAAACACACACACACACACACACACACACACACACACACACACACACACACACACAATCAAAAAATGAGAAAGGGAGAAAGGAGGTAGAAGGAGAATGAAAGACAGAGAAAGAAATAGAAGGGGGTGGGGGGTGATAACAGCTTCAATAAATCATCCGGGCCAGTCGCCGCTCCCCGGGGATGTGGGATGGATTAAATTAAGCACTCCCCTCTACCCGTGTGTGTCTATCCATCCCTCCATCCTCTCTCTCTCTCTCTCTCTCTCTGCGCCGTATAAATGCCAACAGCTGATCGCGAGACGGCACACTCACGGGAACACCTCGCGGAAGCTGCAGAAAGAGAGGGACCGAGGGGAAGAGAGAGAGAGAAGAGAGGGGGATACAGAAAGAAAAAGAGGGGATGCTGTTGATCCATTCCACCGCAGGGAGTCTTATTGTGATTTTCTAGCGACCTGAGTAAGTCTTCTTTAACTGGAATTTAGGACTACTTCTGCGGCAGAGAGGGAAGGACAAGGTGTCCGACATTTTTCTTTTGGAAAAGCTTCTAAAATAGTCCTTCCGTTTTTTTTTTTACCTCTTATTTTCTTTGCATCCCTCCCTTCTCCTCCTCCCCCTCCTCTTCCTCCTCCATCTCTTCGTCCTCTTCTTTAAAGAGGCCCGCGAGCTGCCGCACGCGCTGCAGGGTGCCTTCCACCGCCTCTTATTTTGTTTTTTATTTTTTGACTGCTCGCGAGCCTTTGCCCGCGAGCGCAGAGAACCCGAGGCACCCCCCGGAGGGAGCTGTCCGGTGCTGAAGTTGCATTTTCACCTTCTTCTGCACGAGGACTAAACGCGGGGAGACAGAAGACAGCCGGAGAGACTGAAACAGAAAAGAAATCAACTATTTTACCGGATCAATTCACAGCTCCTCCAAAATCTGAAGACAACCCTCCTGTGGTTCGCCTGTCTTGTTGGCGTGTAACGGGCGAATCACCACGCTGGCCAGGCCGTCGGCGATCGGCTGTGTTTGTCAGTGTGTGTCGTTGTGTTCGTGACAGTGTGTGTCGGTGTCGCACCACCATGCCAAGGTCTTTCCTGGTGAAAAAGGTGAAACTGGATGATTTCTCCACCGGGGCGGATTTGGAGAACGTCTACCGGCACAGGACAGACCTCAGCCTGCGGCTCCATGACAAAGGTAGGTCAGGCTGCCTACACAGCGAGCATTAACAGGTGTCTCAGAAACAAGTCGCTCTGACAAAGAGGAGGAGGGTGACAGGCAGGGAGCCTGACAGCGCTGTTTCCAAAATAAGGCATGAGTGACTAAGAGGTGGATTCACCTGTTGTGTCCTGGAGGGATTCCCTGACACATCTGACACATTCGTGCGCAGATCTGCAACTATCAACAAAAGACAACTATCGAATTCGCACGGGGACTTCTTATAATATCCTCAAATATTTCTTCATCTGGTGTCTCTGTAGCATTTGCGTTTGAAATTCTTCACAGGGTTGTTGGCTATACCTGTAGGGTGATGTGGGTGTGCTCAAGGCAGATAAGCAGCCTATAATCATTGATTACAGGCAGCACAGAGTTATCACAGTCATTACCATCCTGAAGGCTAATACAAGCTTCAAAGCCCCGCACTAAGCAGTCCATTGCAAAATTTTGTAATTGTAAAATGTAGTAATTCTGGGACTTCAAAGAGTTATTAGTGTAGCCTGTGAGAGCTGTGCACTTCAGAGGACTGCGATGGCTCAGAGGAGGAGGACAGTGATGGGATGGACACGGGCCACTGTGCCCAGCTCAGTGAGTGTTACTGCGCCACGCAAGCTAACACTTTATTTACTGGGAATATTTAAGTTACAGCAGGCTTGATTTTAAGCGTCTGGAGCAGAAAGGTCACTTGAGAAATCAACTAAATCCAGCGCGTCCCATGTTTCATCGATTCTGGCTCATAGTCAGCCGGGACCTTTCCCCCACTACGCAGGCTAAGTAAGGTTAAAAGAGATAAAGACAGGGCGGTGGTTATTAATATCTGGTCCACTTGCACTTGTTTTTTTTGTTTTTTTTGTAATTAACAAATGCGGAGCTCAGTTTAAATGTTATCTTTTTCTGGACGTGGTTCTGCAAGCTCAGTTCGATTCTTCTGGTTAAGGTGCATGAAACATACTGGGTTGGGTGTAGATGTTTTAAAGAGGAAAATAATCTAATCGTTTTTACACTCCACCGACATTTTTCTCCACCAGCCGCCTCCAGGTGCAGCAGAAATAAGCAGCGGTTTAGTAATCCTTTATATAACAGTGCTGTGGTCCAGTGTTGTCCTGGTTTATTTCTCTTGTTTGCATATACAATCAGCCCCATCACAGGCTCATATCTTCGGCATTGGGGGTCTGCTCAGTGTCCAGGTATGCCGGTCTCGTTTTTGCAATGTCGGCAGATTTTTGCACGGTGATCTTGCCTATACTAAATAGTTTATGTATTTTTAAATAAAAGTATTACTCTTTGTATGTCTACTCTTTGTAGAGCTACCACAAGCCAGCATTGTGGTAGCTAGGTTCCTGACTATCTCACTTTACAGTCACATATGAACTGTTGAACATAAGTTAATGGTAACCGAGTCTGAAACGAAGTAACATTTCTAACCCAGGGGATGGACTATGTTTAACTGTCCTGGTGTAATTGTTTAATTATTTTATAATATTCTTTTTATATTTACACTTTAGGCCTAACAAAGTGGGGCCCCATTGCATTGCCCTTTGCTGAAGCTGTGAACTTCCTCACACCCTGTAACTGTGTGCGTCACATTTTACCCCCCCCACCACACACACACACACACACACACACAAATGTAGATGAAGCCACTGCATTGCTTCCACCCCAATGTCACTGGCACAATGTTGCACATCAACATGTGTATTCCGTGCGCGGTCTTGCCAGCATTTAACTGCTCCTAAAGCAAAAAGGCTGTCAGTGGTGTATTTATAATGTCGAGGTTAACAAGCCCCCTGCTCGGCTTGACACGCGATCTGCAGCCTCAGCTGCACCGTGCACCGCTGCCTGTCCCAGCCACCTTTTGTCTCCATCCCTAACATCTGATGGCAACAGCTTAATACAGCTTCTACATACACTGCAGCACATGCTCTGCCCACAACAACTCTCTGCTTGAACGAACCGGCTTTTGGAATAATTTATATCCCTCCCGTGTTCCGTGCGTTGCATGTGATGGGGACTGTGTTTTCAGATGGGACGCTCGTAGTTGTTAACACATAGACAGATATGTGGTGTCACATAGGCCTATAGCATACCATAGAGCTTTCTGCTCCTGCATCTTACTCAGAAACACTCTGAGACACCAGATCAATAATAACAACATGAATTTCTTAAAGAAGAAAAAAGTAAATTACTATTTTGTTCCCCAAGGATGCACATCCAGACTACATTATGTAGCATAATGGTTACTGGTCTGTCATTAGCACTGTAGCCTCAGTGCAAAAAAGGTTCTGGGTTTGTATCCTGGCTGGAGCAGGGCATTTCTCAATGGAGGTGAAGCAAATTTCACTAGAGGTACATGATTGTGAATGCGGCAATAAACTTGATTTGATATTTTAATTAAAATTATCCAAAAATTATATTTAAAAAGCTACTATGCCCATACTTTTCTTTTTGCGTTTTTTGTGTATCTGTGGATAGTGTGCTGTTTTTTTTGGTTGGCTCAGTGTAGATGTAACTTCTTAACAAGTTAAAGGATGGATTTGTATAGGGTATTGGGTGTATATGATTAATAATGAGAAAAGGTTAGGATATAAGCCTATTGCAGTGTCACAGGTTGTGTTTTTGGATTCCTGTGTTCAGGGCCAGTTTAGTCTGCATTTAAGCTATTTAAACTAAACCCATGATGTCACTATTATTCAAAGGCAGTAAGCCACAAAAAGCCACAACAAACAGTAAATAAGCAGAAAACAACATGTGAGTAATGACACACTTGTACATCCACACACTTGTGTTTAGAGTGAATGTCAGTGAACCAAGTCTGAAGCTATTTTATAATGTGTGTGCTTGTAAATATGGTAGTTAGTATGTGTTTATGTACAGTTGTTTATGTTTATGTACATGTAAATAAGCATTTCTAGCCAGTCACATATTTATGAAGCCCCTGAAAAATGTCCATACTAGCATCATCCAACCTGCTCATATATATCCATACTGCTTGAGTTTCATTCACTGTATTTTGCCTAAAAGTCTTTCTGTGCAAGTCTTCACAGAGTGAGCCTGTACGGCAGCCTCACTGTCAATGTGCCAGCGACCTGCACCGCACTGGATCTGTCCGTGGTGCTGATGCTCATTTTCACTCCCTAAATCAGCTTTCTCAAGTTCAGGGTCAGCCTGTGTGCATTTATTATCCACAAAGGAAGTGTTTTAACTGCCACCTTTGAGACTGAGAGGAATTACATTGCTGAATTATCTCTAATAACTGGAGGCTTTTTTTTCACACTCCACTACTTGCCACAGGTGTGAGAGGAGAGAGACAGTCAGATGTTCTGTGTTACAATATGTGACTTTCACATATGTTAAAAGCACTCACATTTGCTGTTGCTTTACTGATGGTGAATTACTAGTTATGCAGGGCAAATACAGGGAATGGCACTTGGCCAAAGTCTTATACAGGGCAGATACATGCTGAAGGACTACGACTATCACTGCATTCTGTGTCCTTTCATACCTGACAGGTGGTAGCTTATTTAAGTTTTTGTCAGTACATAGTATCAAATCTCTTAAATACCACATGTAAAATTACTGACCTAGGACCAGATTTCACTGGAACATTCAGTTTCAACCATTGTGTAGCCTTCTTTCAGTTTAATAAAAAATTGGACCTGGTTTCTCAACACATAGTGATCCACCTGTCATGTCAGCGCTTGTGTCCATAGTGAACTACTTAATGGTCTTTCCACATACATACAGTAACATGTTAGAAACAAGTTACCAGTTGAATGAGCCAGCTGCTGAATGAACACATCATCTCAATGTTTTGTATCATAGCAAATGCAGTCAAGTGGGATGCAGAAGCAGAAAAGACACCATACACATACACATAAGATGAGTTGTATAACACTAATGGTGTAATTCAGTTGTCTACATCACTGAGAACACACATTTAATTGCAGCAATTCAGACTGTGTAATGCTGGTCAGTATACTGAATCTCTGCATTACTGTCTCTGTGAAGAAAGATAAGCTTGGGGAGAGAAGATGACTATCTGATTTCACTCTGTTCTTCTTGTCCAGCTGGCTACAGCAGTCTAATGGCATTAATCCAAATTTTTCTCTGTTGTCTCCCTGTTAGACAGACATGTGCAGTAGCAAATGTTTGTCACATTTTCTACTGTTATATGAACTGTGAGTCTCTGCTGTGATATGGGATAAATGTTGCACCTATGGCCATTTGTGCCACGGTCAGATACTACTGGTGAATAGGGTAAATATTTTAACTAATAGATCACCATGAAACTCCCCTAATAATCAAAAGAAGGTTAAAATGAAGGGCAACTGGTTGAAGATTCTTTCACCTCTCATCTAAGAAGCCTCTTCAGTTCTGACTGGCAGGGAGTCTCAGCTATTAAATCTCTGTGGGGTTGTTATCAAGGTGGTGGATACCACACACCGTCTAATGCATAATCTAGCGTATGCTACTCTAGTGCATGCTGTCCAGTGCAGTGAGGAATGCACAGACCTGTATATCAGGGAAACTAAACAACCTACACAAACACATGGCTCAACACAGAAGAACTCCTCAGGTCAAGACTCAACAGTTTACATACATTTGAAGGATAAAGAGACTATTTCGAACCAATGTTCATATTCTGGACAGAAAGGACAGATGGTTTGAAAGAGGAGTGAAAGTAGCAATTTACACCAGAATAGAGAAGCCATCTCTCAACAGGGGATGAGGTCTTTCATCCCTTCCCATGAGATTGAACAAACACTCACACTTGACCTCGTGACAATGCCAACGACTGCCATTCAGACCTGGCCACAGGTGACTTTAACGACCGTAATGACTGCGGTTACAACAGCTAGGAGTGCTAACAAACCAAACGGTGTCCATCACCTTGATAATGACAGCTGAGATTAACAGCTGAGACTCCCTGCCAGTCATAGAACTGAAAAGGCCTCTTGGATGAGAGGCGAAATGCTTTCAAAGTATCTTCAACCAAGTCAGGTTAATCTTCCTTAGATAACTATGACGTGGGTGACTTCACAGACAACTCCCCTAGGTGATAAATAACATCAAGACAATTATTTTTTAAGTTTTCTGAAATGTGTATGTGTATTTTGTTTGTTTTTTTGTTTTTCACTAGTTTAAAGTAGACATGTAATGGATACAAAAGCCCACAATCTCAAAAATTGACCAGTCCACGAAAAAATTATGTTTTTGCCAGTAGCCTAGTGTGTAGCAAATTTGCATATTTTACTGCCTATATACATCAAGACAAAAACATAAGTCTAAATCTGTATATATTTCTGATTCCGATGCCAGTCTTCAGTGTAAATCCGTTTCTATTATAACTTTCACGTCAGTGTCCTATAACGTAACATTGTTTTCTGTTTCCCATGTCAGCTGGTTACATCAGTGACTACATCAGCCCTGTTGTGTATGATGGTGAGAGTGACAGTGGGATCAAGGTGCCATCCCCTGACCCCCTCTACGATGGTATCCACAGCGACTATGGGGCTCCTGACTCCGAGTCCCCTGACAGTCCTGGCTCAGAAATCACTGACGGTTACATCAATGGAGATGCAGCAGTGAGTGAGGGCTACACAGTTGATGCCTTCTTCATCACCGACGGCCGCTCGAGGAGGAAAGCTATCAGCAGCCCCAGGACCATCCAGAGGCACACCTGCAACGAGTGCGGCAAAACCTACGCCACGTCTTCCAATCTGAGCCGGCACAAACAGACACATCGCTCGCTGGACAGCAAGCTGGCAAAGAAATGTCCAACCTGCGGGAAGGTGTACGTGTCCATGCCTGCCATGGCCATGCACCTGCTCACTCACGACCTCAAGCACAAATGCGATGTGTGTGTGGGAAAGCGTTCAGTCGACCGTGGCTTTTGCAGGGCCACATGCGCTCTCACACGGGCGAGAAGCCGTTCGGATGCGCCCACTGTGGGAAGGCCTTCGCAGACCGCTCGAACCTGCGCGCTCACATGCAGACCCACTCGGCCTTCAAACACTTCAAGTGTAAACGCTGCAACAAGACCTTCGCGCTCAAGAGTTACCTGAACAAGCACTACGAGTCCGCCTGCTTCAAAGGCCCCTTCTCTCCTCTAGGCCCCCTAGATGCATGACCCCTTGCAGAGATAAAACAACAGACAAATCTGCAGACGTAAATTACCATCATCCTTACAAACTGAACTGCAGACACAAACAATCTATTTTTGGTCAGAATATGACCTTGCCCCCCCACTTCCCCCCACCTTTGCTTTTCCTTGGAGCCTATTCATGATGATGAAGATGATGAAGATAGCACAATTTTTCTCCTTGAGATTTGCCCACTTAAGGATTTAACTGATCTACGCATGCACTTCCTCAAAAATTGTTCACCTCCTGTTCCTCTGTCTGCTCTGGATAGAGACAATAATACTAACACAGCTTCCTTCTGGCATCTAGATACAGTATGGCATCGTATATTTTCGGACACTGATGGTGATGAGGATGATGACAAAGACAATAGTAAGCCTATAGCTACTGGGTTCCTCCCTGCACCGAAATGCAGTGAAAGAGTTTTTCCTTCTCATTTTGTTTTTTGGGGGAATAATAGTAATAATAACAGTAATAATAATGATAATAATAATGTTTTGCTGCACCAAGTGACCCTATTCTCTCCACTACTGAGGTAAAAATACAATTTATTTATTTTATTATTTGAGCATTTTCCCTTTTTTATTTGATGTATGTTTATACTTGATTTGATAACAATGAAGTGATACAGTTAACTTATTTGTTGCACTTTAATTTCTGTATATGTATGTAGGATATTTGCCAACCTCTTTCTATCACTACAGGCCAAAGCATATGTCACTTTTTTGAGTATGATTTTTTATTATGTTGTTTACCTTTTTTTTCTATTAACGTTATTGCATGCAAAAAAATTATGAAATCTATGCCAACATCATAAAAAGCTTATGATTTTGCCAAAATCCTATAGATAGAACCTGAGGGCAATATTTTTCTCTTGGAGCCTCCATAGACTCTTTAAAAGCAATAATCACTAATGCATGGTATTTTATGATGAAGTTATGAAGTATTACCTACTACTGTATAGCAGTTTAAAAATCAGGTATGTTTTACTTCACCTATAGTCATAAACAGAAAAATACTAATATTACAGACATCAGGGAACATGCCAATGTAGTGTTAGAGTAACAAAAATAAAAGTCCTGTCTTTCCTCTCTTGTTATGCACTGCCTGCCTCTTAGTGAGTAGAACTAATGTAGGATGTAGGCTAGAGAGGCTGGGATCAGCTGCCTGCTGGGTGTGAGGACTATTGTAGGATAACTATAACCCTGACAGACCTGTGCTAGGCTAACTCACCCAAAATAAGCTTGCTAACAATAACCAGGAGAGGCCTAATTTTGGATCTAACATTGGATCATTAGCCATTCATGAGAGTTCAATGTTTTATTAAAGTTCGGGGATGTTAAAATGGCACTTGGATGTGTTGAAAACATCTTCCCTGAGTCATGCAGTCAAGAAATGTAAGAGCAGGCTTTTACAGACCTTTTAAGAGGCCCATCTAAACTCTGTCCTGATACAAATAAACAATAAAATAAGGTCAATACAGCAATCAGATCGTTTGCAATGTGATGTGCCAATATGATAGTTAGCTTACATGGTATTTAGCAACTCTCATATATTTTCAATAGAAAACCAAGTCAAAGTTTGGTGCATTGTTGAAATTGGACCCAGGTCAACTTTAAATCCAATGCATTATTCAACTACCCCTCCAGTGCACTTCCAAACCATAAAGCGTGTATTCTTAAAACACAGAAAAAGCATGCACTTTAGCTGGATGGTCTGACAGCATCTTAACCGTTACAGTCCAGTAGATACATTAGACCGAGTCCTGATTATTCTGCAGTAGGCCCCATTTAACCCTACTGGGCCGACCATGGGCTATCTCTATGAGTGATATACCTACAGACAGGCTATCTCTAATCAACCCCAACCCGTAGACGGTTTAACCTTTGAGCTAGGTGGCCAATACCAGTGTTGCTGAACCCAGTTCTCTGCAGCTCAGAAACCTTTTCTACAGATTCATGGAGCTTGCTGAGAGACAGACTGAGCACACACAGACCTGCACAAAAAGTTAAGTTCTTGTCTATAATATGCCATATGTATTCCTTGTAACCTTGCATAGACATACGTGCACAAGTGCATGGGTGCATGCCCCCACATAGAGCATCTGTGTCTACAGTCAATCGTTCAACAACTGAAAAGAAATGAGTTTAGTATTCAGATGTGGATCTCTGACAAAGGAAGTTTTGATAAATGCAGTGCTTCTTCAGGCATGAAATAACTCTGTTAAAGATGGGGTTGACTGATTTACAACACCATTTAAGGTCATAGGGACAAAAGGAGAGTCTGCACTGATACGTGGACCCATTATCTAATTTCATATACATCTCAGAGATAAAGTTATAGGACCTGTTTGACATCAAAGGCTGTCAAAGGCGGTTAGACCTGAAAATGTTCTGAAGTCAAAAAGTCAACATTTTGTAATAATAGTCTTCTATTGTAGGAGACAATACTATCTTTAAGTCTTTTACAAAGCAGTTTTTTGGGGAAAAATGTAGCTCACAAGTCAATAAGAAAGAGCCATTTTTTGGTTGTGAGTGAAGCAATCAGTATGTGAGTCAGCAAATTACAGGTCTTATCTCTCTCCTTGATGTGTGAACTAGATCTGAGCTGCAATTATCTGAATTGTATCAGACGATTAGTCATAGAGCTCCAACTTGTTATGGCTTACATTTTTGTCTTTGTCTTCTGTGTTTTTTAAGTCTTGGTCAAAATACTCCACAGCAACCATATATACAATGTAGGTCCAGACATTAAATTAGGTGCATAAACACAGGGAGTTCACAAACACAAACAAGCACAAGTATAGAAAAGAGACCATATATGCAAAGAAAACAAAAGTATTAAATTCATATTTCTTAATACAGCTCAGCGACATAGGTCCAATAAATAAGAATATGCTATTATTTTAACCACCCACTCTGAAATCTTACTTCAGATTTCCATCTGAATGAGAACGAAAACACAATTTCTACTGTAGCAACTGATCACAGTGTGACAGGTACAAAGTTGAGAGTAGAGAGGATCTGGCTGCGATGTCTGCAGTTGTTGTTTAAGACCCACAAATTGTAACATTGTGGAATAAAACTCTTTGCAACTCTGCACTGCATATTAAAGGTCTTAAGGGTATTTGTCATGGTGTGGCTGTTTAGTAGTTTTGAGGCAGAAAAGCTTAGCGTGTGCATCTGTGTCTGTCTCTGGGTGAGCTCCAGGTCTGTTCTCTCTAAGCACTTCCATTCTAGTCATCTCCACCTTAAAAGAAAGTAGCACAATGAAACTAACTAGAATTCAGGTAGAGAAGAATTAAAAACCTTGTACTAGCTTGACCTCTCTTCTTTTTTTGTATTTCCAAGTTAAAGAATGATGGTAACCTAAATAATCATTTATTGCAAGAGGGTTTGTAAAGAATCCTTTGGATTGAGACATTTTTACTGCTGTATAGTGATATCTGACACACCTTATCTCAGGAGATCTGGCTCTCTGCTGCAGAGAGAGGATTTCCTGGGTTTTTTTGAGCCAGAATTCAGACAATGTAAGCACAATGAACACAAAGCATTTTGTGGCACTTCATAATAAAGAATAATCTTAACCAACCGAGGCAATTTGTCATAGTTTTGTGTCTTGACTTGTTTAAAGATATATTAAAGTCTTCTGTCAATCATAATTAATATACACAACATAAAAATACAAACAGTATTGGACTGTAGCTGCTTCGCTGCACTAGAGTGGTTAGTAATGAAGCTTAAACAAGTTAACCTTTAAGTCAGAGGAGTGTTGAGTTAATTTACATAGAATAACATTTGACTCTGGACTCTACAGCCCATATTTTGTATTAGCTCTGTCAATATTGTATGTTTATATAGTAATAATCTTGAAGATTTTCATTTGAATAAATGTCAGTTAAGTTATTATCTGTTGCCAAATGAGATAACACAATGGAGGTTGAGCCTATGGCCCGCTGATAAAAGCATTTTCAATTTAATGTAATGTATCATAAACTGGGTGTTGGTGGCAACATTCCCAGAAAAGATGCTGTGAAGTCACTACTAATGCAAACTGCATTTACTACTGCTGCAGCTTCACATTAAACACATTTAACTGGTGAAACACCAGGTGACTTATGAAGTAGTCAAAGGAAATGCAATATGTTTGTCATTGAGATTTGCATTGACCGCTATTGTTCATCAAAAATGCTTCTACAAAACAAGACAACGGTCATTTTTTGACAGCAGATCAGCTTGAAATATTGCAGAGTAATGAAACAAGAAGGAGCAGCCACAGTGAGATGAAGAGCTGTGGGCAACAGGCTGCACACCTCCAACTTTTCAGCAAGATAACCAACTCCTTTCATGGTTCCCTGCTGTTTACAGACTCATGCGGTGCAGATCACGGCTGCTCACAGATTGATGGAAAAAGGGCCTGCTTCACTTCTTTATAAAAACAACAATAGTTCGTTTTGCTAACCCCAGAACTCTGGGACTGTGATATTAAATCACACTTGCTGTTAGGCCTACTTGTATCCACAGGTGTCACTAAATCAACCAGGACTGAAATCTAAATGTTTACAACTTTAAAGAGGGACTGGGCTAACACTGGTGGACAGTGTGCTCATTAGCTCTCTTGAGGCTGGAAGCTATCCACCAGTAATGGGCTGAATGGATGGCTAAATACAGCAATTAGTTAATTCCATTTTTGGACAGTTAGCAGTGGTTAAGTAGGGTATCATTTAACGGCCCTGGAAACTTAGTTTAAAATCTGACATTTCTGATATTTCTCTATAACCTTAATTATGAAACTATCAAATTATTATGTATTTACTTCAAACTAATTAAACCTCAGATTTAATTAACATTGGACTGATAATATGAGAACACATCACTGGTACACAGAAGTATGTGACATCACCTCTTTCCAGTGGCTTTCATGCCACCCTCATGGAGTCTGTTTCTGACAGTTTGGCCAGAAACATGTACACCAGTAGCCCGCTGGAGGTCATTTTGTAGAGCTCTGGCAGCGCTCAACCTGTTCCTCCTCACACAAAGGAACAGATACCGGTCCTGCTGCTGGGTTAATGCCCTTCTACAGCCCTATCCAGCTCTCCTAGTGTAATGGCCATCTCCTGGTATCTCCTCCATGCTCTTGAATGATCTTCTAGGTATCCTGTTTTAGGATTTGTAATTTAATCCAATTTTAAAATCCACTCATTTATTAGGCTATTCGTAACAAATACAAAGAACAACATCTAGGCCTTATACTACCACTGCTGTTTCAACTGCTGCTCAACTTATACACACTTTTCATGGGACAGAATTTTAAAGGGCTTTCAGTATGAAGAACTGCAGGAACACAATACAATACTGCTGTTACAGAAAGATGGAAACTGAAATAAACTGGTGAGTTGAAATACACTTAACACTTGCTGGACTGAAGTTCTTTTCCTCAATACCAGCAATAACAACAAGGGCCTGATGCTGTTTCTGTGTGCTGGCAGAGGGTCACATTGTTGTGATCCAGGGCATACAGTACAGTACACGAGGGGGTCTCTGGGACTGCAGTCATGGACTTCTGGTGACACTGCATGGGCAACTGACCAACTAACCTTGATCTTGCAGTGACTTTGAATGAAAGGTGACCTGGTCAGGCATTGTTTCAGCTGGACCTCATCTCAAAGTAACACTTTTTCATGTGAGATCAATTTGGAGAGCCTCACTGCAGAAGCTTTATTGCTAGTCATTGAGCTTAAGACAATTTGACAACTTTCTGTAAAAGCACATATAAACAACTCTTTTTTGCCTTTTCTTTTGTTGTCATCAGGTCAGCTTTTAGTGATGTCATGTATTTTATTATTGTGAAATCAGTGGAGATACACTCCAGCCTTTCTGTTAGCTCCCAGTGGGCACACAATCTATTGTTGCTATGCCAACACTTGTGGTATCCAAGGCAATAAACCATCTACAGTATCTATAGTAGTAAACTATCTGAACTGCCTCAACAAAGACACAATGTAGCACTCTGCAGCTTTATGAAGTACAGTATATTTCCCAACCCTAACCAGAAAACTGGCCTCACAGCAGTTGCAAAAAGACAGAAGTCACTGCCCACGCCTGTGAATCACCTTCTCCTCCCCCCTCCTGTCTTCAAACTTCTCCTCTCCTCTCTCATCTTTTTTACATCTGCTCCCCCTCTCCTCTCGTCTGATTTTCTCTCCTCTCTCTCGTCTTCCTCCCTTCCTCCATCTCCATCACCTGCTTGCTTCTTCCTCAACCTCTCTCTTACGCCCTCCTGCATGCTATCCGTCGCCCCGCTTCCTCCAACCACCTCTTCTTTCTCACTCCTGCCAAGTCAAACCAGGCCATCAGGCCTTTGAGGACCTGAAAGTCATTTAACTCCTGGTAGATAATAAGTCTTAGAATATAGCTCCTCTCAGATAATAAGCTTTATCACTTGATTGCTCTGCACGCTCCCTACTGTCTTTAGATTCATGTCCAGGGACCTACTCAAGCGAATCACACTTTTTCCTTTCTGGCAAGTCAAATTAACACTGTGTGTGCGTGTGTGTGTGTGTGTGTGTGTGTGTGTATCAATGACTTCTCATTACAGGGAATGAGCGATTGCTTTGGGTGCAAAATAAAATCATAACAGCAAAGGTTATTTTTTCAATAGTGAATGTGTCTGATTTGTGAAAATAGTTAAGGTTTAATTGTCCATAATTGTGACAGGAACTTCTTTACTTAACCTCATGCTGACTTTTTTGGATCAGCTTTGATAGTCACCTGTCTTCTGTCCTCTCCAGCTCTTTTACTTTCACTTTTACCTCCTCTCTCCTCTGCTCCACCTGTCCCCCTCTTCCTTCTACTCTCCTCTGTTCTCCACTCACCACTGTACTCCTATCTTGAAAACCACTGCATTATTAGAATTTCACTTAATCATTAGCCAGTACCTGTTGATACACACAGCAATTAAATAATGAAATACACAACAATTAAAATAAGAAAACTTTCTCCAGTCAAAGTTAGGATGTTAACAAATAAATCAGACAACGCAAAAGCAATTTATTGATATTCCCAAAGTTATGATCTTGAGTGGTCTTGAAATAAAATCCTGCAAATGCGGTCGAGTCTGAGACGAGACCAAGACCATCATAAAGTGGTCTTAAGATTTGAGTACTACCACACTACCGTAAGGAGTTAAAAGATCAGTCATGTAACTACTTACAGCATGCTGCTGTAAGTAAAACCTTGTTTTGGAGGTTTTGCTGACTCATGTCGGTGCACAGAGAATTGTAGTAAGATGTAACTGAGACATTAATATACACTTACAGTATAACTGTCTTTATGAGAAAACTAATTAGTCTTGTTTGAGTTAAAGAAAGCGAAACTCTTGCAATAAACTCCTGTACACTGGTCCAACTTGCAATAATACATACATTTATTTTTCAGCATTTCAGTGCTAGACCAACACCAAGTTCCACATGAGGTGTCAGAGGGCCAAGACGTTTTAAGTGCTAGTGATGCCATGGCTAAAACTGATGACCTCAGATTCGTCTGTGACCAGCTGTGGATAATGTTTTGCAGGTTGAGAAAGCAGAAATTTAATAAGCACATCACTCATCCTCTCTCTCTCTTTCCCCCCATTCCCTCTTCTCTTGTTGTGTCTCCTCTGATTCATGTCACTCCTCCTCCACCCAGCCGCTGGAATGTTAGGCAGAACAGTAATAAGTCCAGCTTCCTCTGGGTTCTGTGATGTTATCTGTTCAAGCAGGCATCATTATGTGCTTTATGAACTAAGTCGTGCCATGCTGTGCTGGGATAGTGCATTTCAATTTAGACAATGCTTTAAAACTGAAATTAGATTGCTTTCTTTGTCTTTTACAGTATGCATATCTGCTTTGTAAATTCCTTGTCCTGTGTTCACGTTTGAGAAAAAAAAAAATCAGAAACCAAAATGGAGAAATTAATTTGTTGGTTTCATGATGGCGCCCCCTTCAAGTTTTGCTTAATTTGGCAGAATACTATTGGTGGAGACCTAATTTTGATACAACAATCAAATCTTTACATTACATCAAACATCGATACTGTATCACAGGTAGAGCAAATGGTCACACTGACTAACAGTAAGACAGCAGCCTGCTACACAAGAACCACATACTCTGAACAACAACCCACAGTAGCATTCCTGCTAAAGTGTCCCTCTTATCTAAATTACAAACATGAACACATGTCTTATCCTGCACCATAGCTTGTTGAAAGAGCAACCAAATGTTCACAAGGGAAAAGTGCACTGCTAACCTCAGTTTGCAGGCTAGATAGCTAATTAACTGTAGCAGCAGCATACTAAGCAGCATTTAAACATAGGTTACCTGCAAATGTCACTTCAGTGCGGTTACATGCTGTTTTCAACAAAAGATCTCTAGAAATCCACTGTACATGGGAGTGTGTCTATGTTCCCTTAGATCAGTACCTCCGGCATTGAGGTAATGTTTTTGTCCCTGTCTGTCTGTCTGTCTGTCTGTTTGTGTTCTTGTTTGTCTGTCAGGCAAAAAGTTACGGATGGTTCCCTCTAGAAGCTCAACATTGTACCAGATCAAAACACATAACAGTAACACAGTTACACAATGAGCACTTTTTTCTGAAAACATTACCAACTCAGGAATCCTTCTTTCCACTCTTATCCAAAACGGCTGCTCTGCTCTGCAAGGAAGGTTAAAGGAAAGATTTTAGTTGTTTTGGACTACAGGTACCACTAGCACCAAAGTAGTGTTGACAACAGTGGGGAGAGGACTACAGAGTAAGAGTGAGTTGCATATATATTGTTGCTAACTTTACCTAAAGTTGTATGTTTGCTAAGCGTTGCTAACTAAAGGGGTCGTTAAAAGGCGGCGGCAAAGGGCTATGACCAAGCGTCAATATGTGACGAGTCGGGAGTGAGAATGTGTTGACTGTAGAGGAAGTGGTGGTCGCAGGCCCATGGGCCCAAAAACCTTTTTTTGCATGCTGACAATGAGAGGGGCATAATGGTGTTTGCAACAGATCACAACCTGAAACAGCTGCAATGATGCAGAACGATTTACTTGAATGGCACCTTTAAAGTTGTCCTTGACCATACAGACATTTTTTTTGCCATACTGGAAAGCCTTCATAGTTTTGTATTGTCACTTTTACATTTGCTTATGGAGAAATGCACGCTGTCAACGTGGCCATCAGATGAGTTACCCAACACAACTAAACTTGTAGTCTGCGACTTTGAAAATGCACTGAAGACCAGCCAGAGTCAGTGGCTGATATTTCCATTTTAACAAATCTCTATGGAAGAAGGACCAATAGCTTGGATTGGTAGTTCCCTTTCACCAAGACAGCCACTCTGTTGTGGACCTTACCAAACCCTAACCCTGGCACCTAAAAGCTGAGAAGTACTGATTCAGATCCCTTTCCAGTTTGAAGTGAACTGCATATAGTGCTATCTTTGGCTTTTTCTTATTTGGTTTATAAATAGTAGGAAAGGGGATATGATATTTATGTTGCTTCATTTAAGTGAAGGCAGCTAGAACTTAGTATGCAGTATTTATTTTTTACTAGCTGGAGAACATAGTGGAACATTTAGCAGCTAGATATTTCCCTCAGGAGGTGGTAGAGACCAAAAACAGAGCTGAAAGTGAATATTGGACTTACATTCACCAGGTGGACATAAACACCACTCCAATTGAATGATAATGTTGCTCCATAAGTGCATAAATGTGTAGTGTATAAATGTATAAATAAGTGTATAAATAATTGACAGCTAATGCCATATCAACTTTAACTTAAAAAAATAATAAATTATTGCAATTTTAAGTAGACATGCACCAACATATGTACCCATACATCAGTGTCAGTCTCGACAACAGGGAAGGGAATTTGTATAGCCTTCAGCATGACTGTTCCCCCTCATCTAACAAAATTTGAAGATTTTCAATAAACAAACATTAATACATATGTTTTAGAAATGATACAGACAGCACATATTCTAGACTTGTATCCTTCTTAATCTGCTGCCAAACAGTGAATGATAAAATATCAGTTTCAGTGTAGCCACATCTTCAACTCGCACTCCAGAAGTGTGAGAGTGAAACTGCGTAAGACACGGTTGTGAATGTTCTCACCACATCCCTGGCTATTTGTAGAGATGACAGCTGTCATCAGAAACATCAACGGACGGAAGACAAGTGCTGTTCACAACTCTGGTAGGTGGAAGTGTGGAATGAAATTTATCATTGAGTAATTGATTAAATGTAAAGCTGCAAAAAAGTATTTGTCTGATACAACTTGCTCAACAGGCAATGTGCAAATATGCATGTACTACAAGAGGTGATATTGATGTGAACAGTCACAAGATATCAATTGGAGAACAATTAATTCCTTTCTTTGTTTCTCTTTCTTTTGTGTTCTTTCCTTCTTTTTCTCATGTGACAGTCAGAAACACATAACATTTTACTTTTTCAGCTAACATACTGTGTTGGTAGATTCACACATTTAGTCCAGTAGTACTTGTCAGAAAACAACAATATTCACGCAGAAAAACAAAATTAACAGAAGAATATTTGCAGGAGGAAGTAACTAAGTTGCTGCAAAGAAACCCAACGGCCAAAGAATCCCCTCGATAAGACACATTAAAAGATGTCAAAGCTGTAAACACTGTCTCACCTTAAAAATAGATAGCAGCCACATGTACTGTAGCTTGTATAGCAACAGACCTTCTATAATAGAGCTGTTAAAATGGTTTCTGCTCAGTCTATTACCAGTGATGACAAGATGAAAGGTGCAGCGACTAGATGTATGACAGTATGGGTAAGAATAATCTGATTGCATTTGCACATATGTGTGTACCAATTTGTGTATGCTGTGAGCATGCATCCATGTGTTCATCACTGTTTGGCTAAAGGCGATATAGCACTCCTGCAGCTGATGAGTCAGTGTTCGGGCAAGAGGACATAACCGCTTCAAGGCCAGCTGCAGGGCCAGGAAATAGACTGAGTCGGAAACAAACCAACATCATTTGTCCTAAAATGTTAATCAAATTGTTATTTATTAAGCAAAATGTGGTATTTTGGTGACATATATATATAAGACTTAGATATACGAAAAAGAAAAAAAACTCATAACTTGTGTTATTTGTAACTCCCAATTTGATACATCTGTGGTGCATTGCAGGCAGCAGATTTGAAGCGTCAGCAGCAGTGACAGGAGACGTTGATATGTTTTACTTATTTATTGTTTTGTGGCCGCCTGTGAAGTTTCCTTCATTCAGTTGCAGAAACCTATAAAGAAACAAAAATAAAATCTATAGTCTGTTCCGAATTCAAACTACAGTATGTTCACAGCAGAAAATTTGATGCTGAATGTGCACACTGAGCCACTATAGACAGATGCAAACCTGAAACAGCTTTTGTCTCATTCAGTTTGTGAGACTGTTTCTGACTAACATAATGATGCTACTATTTTGTATTCAATAATCTAGTGATTAGCAACGTCTAGTAATGACTAGGGGTGTGTCGCAATATTAAAATGTGGCAATATTTCTTGTTGAAGTGAAAAACTGTCTCACAATATCAGCATTAGCACGGAAGATGCCCCCGCCACTTTTACATCGTTTGTGTGGCAGCATTTTGGGTGGAAACAATAAACAGCGAGAGAGTGACAGACAATAAAAATATGCAAGCAACATTTCAAAATGCACCTGTATTGTTTTGCATTTTGTGACTTTTCAGTCGGGTAAAAGACTCAATATACGCAATATATTTTGTCATTGAAGATTTCTTAAAAATAGTTTTAAAATATCATCTCATCTCGTTCTTGTGAACCCAATATCATGTATCGTCTCGTGAGCTAAATCTATCGTTACACCTCTAGTTATGACCAATAATGTAACTTAGTTCAGCCAGAGACATTGTGGCAAGGAATGGGCCATTTAAAGCAAATGGTTATAAAGTTAGATTTGGTAGAAAAGGCTCAGCTGTTAGAGAGAAGTCTCAAAGAATCCAAGCAGCAATGAGAATTCTGTTGGCAGAACTTATCCCCCTTAACAAACACATAGGTGAACAGTAAATCTTAGAGGAATCAACAATGCAAAAAAGCCTAGCCCATAAGGAGAAGGTTGAGTTGGTGGAGGGAGCTACAGCAGCAAACAGTGTTGGCAGCAGCAGAGTGACAGTGAGGACTGTAAGGCTGCTGTCCACCTGTATGCAGCTGATGAATTAGCCACAGGTGTTAAAGCATGAATGAAGCAGCTGATGTCAAACAGCTAATGCAAGTGTTCTGCCTAAACTAACGCAACGCTCCATAAGTAAAGAAGTGCAAATGACAACAACATTATCTTAACACTGACATGGTTTTGCTTGAGTCATGGAGGTCACTAACACACACACACACACACACACACGCAAAATAACAGAAATTATTCATCATGACTCTCAAAAATTTATAGACATCTTTATTTGACTTGGACAATGGAAGAGAGCATAGGCCTGCCTCTTGAGCTCTGTAGCTAAGCAAATACTCGGAAACAGAGAGAAACAGAGAGAATGAGAAAGAAAGAGAGAAGGTGTAAGAGAAAAGGAAATGAGACACAGAGAGACAGCACTTAGGGAGTTGAGTAGAAAGAGAAAGACAGAGTGAGTGGGCAAGAGAGAGAGAGGAAGAGGAGGAGGAGGAGGGGGAGGGGGAGGAGGAGGAGAGGATGGAGGGATAGAGGTAGCTCAGGGAGGAGAGGAGGGAGACTTGACCCAGATTGGGAGCCTAACAGCAGCAGCAGCAGCAGCAGCAGCTGAGTAAGCCGGTGAATGTTTAATAGCACCAACCACTTGCACGCTGACACTCACATACATACGCACACACACACACACACACACACACACATATCCATCCACCCCCCACCCCCGACACTCAGAATCAAACAGACACTGTTGACTGGGACTCTTGTTGCTGGAGTTCAGCTCAGGCCTGTTGAATTACTGTGGTGGTGATATGATTATCTATGTAACCAGAATAAATAGAGCAGTCCAACCATGCACTGGATTTACTGGTTATGTGCAGCAAGTATGGCTATGGGAAAATTTACAGTGATGGCCAATGTGGAAATCCTCCATCCAGCATCTGCAGCATTATAGTGTATATGTATTTCCCGTGCATTAGCACTACAATTGCTGCCGTCACTACTTTAGTGAAAACAAAAACTAACTCCTGCACAGATACAACTGTAGACTCTACTTTATTCTATTGCTAAAATGTCTTTAAAACATTGACAAAGCTCAAAGAACCGAAACCTTACAACATAATGAGTCTACAGTTGCATTTTTTGATGAAATCCATGAACAAGCTACTTCACACCTTGCATCTGTCCTGCAGCAGCACTTTACTAGATGCTGTTGGAGAACTGTTTAATCTTGCATCAATACTACATTAGTGTTGCAGCAGGCACTGCAACCTGTTCTGTCTAATGAGCGACTGCATTAAACAGGCAACCTATAACTTAACATCTTGCTTATGTTTACAACATTTCTATAACAGTGATTAGAATGAAATGAACAAAGCATCAAAACAGACCGAACATTCTTGTTCTTATGTAATATCACATAATAACATTACTCTGTGCACTGGAGAAAACGTCTTCACATATGATCCAATGGTTGGGCAATATGACTAAAATCTTTTGTCACAGTATTTCTAACAATACTGACACATGTTGACAGATTCAGTTGGGAGGCCGATAAGATAAACAAATGGGAATGTCTGTTTTGGCTAAACCAGTGACTTAAACGGCTATAACATATGTAGAGCTTTGGCTGATGTGAAAAATTTTCCCACACCAAACTAGATATCGGCCCTACCAATATCACTGTGTTACTTTCATACATGGCTATACAATAGACGAGCAATGGGACTCCGCACACCGCTACCGGCAATATTTCTCTCCAATGTGTGCTCACTGTGCAACAAATTGGACGAACTTCAGCTACTGGTGGGGAAAAACAGAGGCTTTTATTCATCTTCTGTTCTGTCTTCACGGAGACGTGGCTGTGTGGATCAATACCGGACTCCACGCTGCAGCTGGCTGGCTTCCAACTCTACGGAGCAGATCGTGACACAGAGCTCTCCGGGAAAACAAAAGGTGGAGCTATCTGTTTTTATATTAACAATGGCTGACAGTAATTCAGCAGCACTGTTCTCCTAATCTGGAGTTTTTAATCATGAACTGTAAACCGTTTTACTCCCCACTTGGATCACCGTTACACCACCGTTAGCAGTGCCTATCACGCTGTTACACGCGCTCCACTGGGACACTCTGATCATGTCGTGGTCCACCTGATTCCTGCTTACAGACAGAAATAAAACTCTGTAAACCTGTAGTGAGGACATCAAAGAAATGGACCAGTGAAGCTGTAGAAGACCTTCAGGCATGCTTGGACTGCACTGACTGGGATGTTTTCAGGACTGCTACCAACAATCTGGATGAGTTTACAGAGGCTGTGACATCCTACATCAGCTTCTGTGAGGACAGCTGCATTCCAACACGCACCAGGGTGAGTTTTAACAATGACAAACCCTGGTTCACAGCTAAGCTAAGAGGCATTTAGGAGTGGGGACCGAGCCAGGTTTAAGGAGTCAAAGTACAGGTTTAGCAAGGCGGTACGAGATGCTAAACAGCTGTATGCAGAGAGACTACAACACCAGGAATGTCTCTGCTTCTGTCTGGAGAGGATTCAGACAGATCACCCGCTACAAACCTAAATCCCCCCCTCTCCATGAACGACTCACGCCTTGCCAACGAGCTTAACCAGTTTTACTGTCGCTTTGAAAGACAATGGGACAGACCTGACACCATCCCCCGTCACACCACTGATCGGCCACAGTCCACCATTTCATCCCCCACCTCCTCCTCCTCTCTTACCATCCTGGAGAGGGACGTCAACAGACTGTTCAGGAGGCAGAAACCTCGCAAAGCAGCGGGGCCGGACTCTATCTCCCCATCCACTCTGAAGCACTGTGCTGATCAGCTGTCTCCGGTGTTCACAGACATTTTTAACACCTCACTAGAGTCGTGCCATGTGCCAGCCTGCTTCAAAGCCTCCACCATCATCCCTGTTCCCAAAAAACAAGGACCACAGGACTAAACAACTACAGACCCGTCGCCCTGACCTCTGTGGTAATGAAGTCTTTTGAGCGCCTTGTGTTGTCCCACCTTAAATCCATCATAGACCCACTGCTGGACCCCCTGCAGTTCGCCTACAGAGCCAACAGGTCTGTAGATGATGCAGTAAACATCGCCCTACATCCTCCAGCACCTGGACTCCCCAGGAACCTATGCCAGGATCCTGTTTGTGGACTGCAGCTCTGCTTTCAACACCATCATCCCGGCCCTGCTTCAGGACAAGCTCTCCCAGCTGGACATGCCTGACTCCACCTCCAGGTCAATCACAGACTTCCCGACAGACAGGAAGCAGCACGTGAAGATGGGAAAACATGTCTCTGATTCCAGGACAATCAGCACTGGTTCCCCTCAAGGCTGCATTCTTTCCCTCCTTCTCTTCTCCCTGTACACCAACAGCTGCACCTCCACTCACCAGTCTGTCAAGCTCCCGAAGTTTGCGGATGACACCGCCCTCACTGGGCTCATCTCTGGTGGGGAGTCCACCTACAGGTGGAAGATTGACCACCAGGTGACCTGGTGCAGCCACAACAGTCTGGAGCTCAACGCTCTGAAGACAGTGGAGATGGTCGTGGACTTCAGGAAGAGCACAGCCCCACCCTCCCCCATCATCCTGTGTGACTCCCCTGTTGCCACTGTGGACTCCTTCCGCTTCCTGGGCACCATCATCTCCCAGGACCTCAAGTGGGAGCTGAACATCACCTCCCTCACCAAGAAGGCCCAGCAGAGGATTTACTTCCTGCAGCAGCTGAAGAAGTTCAGCCTGCCAAAGACAATGATGGTGCACTTCTACACCGCCATCATTGAGTCCATCCTCACCTCCTCCATCACCATCTGGTCCGCTGCCACTGCCAGGGACAAAGGCAGGCTGCAGCGTATCATTCGCTCTGCAGAGAAGGTGATTGGCTGCAATTTTCCATCACTTCAGGACCTACACGCCTCCAGGACTCTGAGGCGAGCAGGAAAGATTGCAACTGACGCCTCACATCCCGGTCATAAACTGTTTCAGACTCTCCCCTCTGGCAAGAGGCTGCGGTCCATCAGACAGACCAAAAAAAGGACCAAAACCTCTCGCCACAAAAACAGCTTCTACCCATCTGCAGCTAGCCTCATCAACAAGGCCCAGCCCCCCCACTGACACTCCCCACTTTTAAAATAATACATTCATCTTTGCACATGTAAATATCACTTCATGTCATATCATGCACGAACCTGGCACATTGCACATATTTGTTAATTTGTAGTTAATTGTAAATTGTGATTGTTGTTGTTCCGTTGTTCCATTGTTATTTTTTATATTGTCAGTTGTATTATTTTTCTCTATTCTTATTCTTATATAACTTGC